>NW_028120131.1:0-110000 GCF_965119305.1 Pelophylax lessonae | reverse complement strand
GCAACTTTATTGGTCATGTGATTGCTGAAAGCACACTATTATCAGATTTTGTTTCTTGGTAAAACAATTTACGGATCCTAACCCCCTGGAAAGCAACATTACCTTTTAGAGAAGATAGCACACATTCCTGACGAGGCTATGCCTTGGTCATCTGGTCGTTTTATGACATTCCTATAGTAGGAAGTCAGTGAAAGAAACCAGGCTTAGGATTCATTCTTAGATATTGGTGTGCCAATAATAATAAGGCCCCTTTCACACGGGCTTTCCGATCCAATCCACCGGTCAGTTTTTCAGGCGGACCTGATCGGATGCTCCATGCACCCCTATGGAGAGGCGGATGTCAGCGGTGACATGTCCACTGACACCTGCCACTATCTGATCCAATCCTGTCCATGAAATCCAGATGGATGGAAACCCTATTTTCCATCCGTCTGGAGGATCGGATCGGATGAAAATGGACAGGCGGTCCGTTTTCATCCAATCTCCCATAGAGGAGAGCAGGGATCTGACAGCTCCGTCTCTGCACAGTAAGCATGTCAGCCTCCTGCTCAGTGGGGATCAGCAGATCGATCCCCTCTGAGCAAAATGGAGTCTGCTGGGCAGAAAGCCCCTATGAAAGGACCCTATGGGTATTTCTACATCAACAATTTGGGTGAAAACATTGATAAATAGTCCTTTAGCTTCCATTATAGGATCTGTACTATCAGTTGGACATCTTGATTTTTCGAAGCGGAGTTCCAGTCTGGGAAAAAGAAAAACAACTAAAATACTGTAGCTGCTAACTTTGAATATAAGGACACTTACCTGTCCAGGGTTCCTGTGATGTCGGCTCCCCAAGCCAATTTGTCCATTAGCTTTGGGTGCAGGCACCGGCTTTGCAAGTAGGGGAAACCTGGCAGTGAAGCCTTCAGTCTTCCACTGCGCATGCGTAAATCACTTTGTGCTTTCTGAATGGTCCTGCTGTCTTCTGGGAAACACACAGGTCCCAGAAGGCAGCAGGGGAAGGAGGAGGGGCCAGACATGACCTAGGTCACCGTGCAGCAATCTTACCAGGAAGTAAGAGCTGGTACCTGTCAAAACCAGGTACCCGCTCCACCCCCAAAAACGCGCAGAATGTGGAAATGAAGGATTGGTGTGAAGGAGGGGAGCTTCCTTTTTTTGAGTGGAGCTCCGCTTTAAGTAATGTGTGCATGCATTGATAGTTAAATGTAAAAGGAAACTTATTTTAAAAGGTTCTAAAGATAGAGTCATGGCAGCCTTTGTTTATGGATATTTGGCACCAGTTTACATATAAGCTGACCTTAACCACTTTACCACTAATGCATTTTGCTGTCTTACGTCCAGGCCACTTTTTGCGATTCGGCACTGTGCGACTTTAACTGACAATTGCGCGGTCATGCGACGCCGTACCCAAACGAAATTTACGTCCTTTTTTTCCCACAAACAGAGCTTTCTTTTGGTGGTATTTGATCACCTGTGCGATCTTTACTTTTTGCGCTATAAACAAAAAAAATAGCGTTTATTTTGAAAAAATAACAATATTTTTAACATTTTTTTATATGAAATTTCCCCCCAAAAAAGATGTAAAAACCAATTTTTTTTTACATTTTTGGCCAATTTGTTTTCTGCTACCTATGTTTGGTAAAAAAAATCGCAATAAGCGTATTTTGATTGGTTTGCGCAAAAGTTATTGCGTTTACTAACTAAGGGAAAGATTTATGTCATTTTTGGTGTTTTTTTTTTAACGAGTAATGGCGGCGATCTGCGTTTTTTTTTGCGGGACTGCGACATTGCGGTGGACAGATCGGACACTTGACTGACATTTTTGACACTTTTGGGGGTACCAGTGACATTACTGCAGTAATCAGTGCTATAAATATGCAATGTTACTGTAAAAATGACACTGGCAGGGAAGGGGTTCATTTTATTGGAGAGGGAGGGGTTAATGTATGCCTGGTGCTTACTGATGTGTGGGGGGGAGGTGACTGTGTGAGCCAGGGACAGATTGGATGTTCAGCTATGCTGAACACTCCAATCTTTCACTCCCTGTCACTGATGAGATCCGCCCGCTCTGTTTACACAGGCGGGCGGATCTCCAAACTGGATTCCCCGACGATCGGGGCAGAGCAGCGGCGATCGCCGCCGCTCCTCCCCTGGCCCGACTCCCGCTGTGAATGAAAACAGCGGGAGCGCGCCTCCGGCGGCGCGCGAGTGCTGCCTACAGGGGGAGGAGTCTGGCGACGTAGGTCTACGTCGTCAGACGATAACGAGCCACTTTGCCGCAGTAGTACTACGGTACTCAGCGGTAAAGTGGTTAAAGTGATACTAAGGTCTTGTTTTTTGTTTTTTTTCATTAAAAGTAACAAACATGTTATACCTACCTGCTCTGTGCAGTGGTTTTGCACAGAGCAGCCCATACCCTCCTCTTTTTGAGTCCCTCTTCGTCAATCCTGACTCCTCCCTCCCGTTGAGTGCCCCGACAGCAAGCAGCTTGCTATGGGGGCACCCAAGCCGAGTCACAGCTCTCTGTGTCCATTCAGAGACACGGAGCCCCCATTCAAACCTGCCCCCTCTCTCTCCCGATTGGCTTACTGACTTTGATTGACAGCAGCGGGAGCCAATGGCGCCGCTGCTGAGTTTCAGCCAATCAAGAGGGAGAGTCCCGGACAGCCGAGGCACTTGTGCACCATCACTAAATTGGAATGGGGCTCAGGTAAGTATTAGGGGGGCTGCTGCACACTGAAGGTTTTTTTACTATGCATTAGGATAAAAAACAATCTTCTGCCTTTAGACTCATTTTAAGTAGCAATGGGAGTGATTCCAAATGTTTGAAAGATATGTTTTATCACCATTACCAAAAGAATATCAATGTGACAGATTATCTACAGACTTCATCTCCTCCGGTTCTGATAACAGCTCACACATTTCTACTGAACAAAGATTTTCCATCCTCAGTTGATTCTTCTTTCATTGCTCGGGGCTCACCCTGCAGGATGGAAGTCCGTTTACATTTACCTCTCTTCCTTCTACATGGGGTCACCTTGTTCTGTACAGTGAATTGGGACAATATGATTTTTTTTAATAGTTAATTTGGAAATGTACTTCTGCTTTCCTTCCCCGTGTTCTTCATCTTAACTACTCTAACAATATGCAGAATAGCACAGTGTTATCAGCAGCTTCAAATACATTTGTTTCTTCCTCCTCTTCAATATCTAATACCTCCATAGTCCCACACAGGGCTTTTTTTCAGCGGGAACGCGGGGGAACGCAGTTCCAGCACCTCCAGCACTGAATGTATGTAATGGCAAGGGGTGCTGGGCTTTGCTACGGGTGTCTTTTGATGCTGGCTGGTGGGGGGATCTATTGTTGCTGGAGGTGATATATTTTTGGGGGGGGGTTATTGTTTCCAGGGAGGTCTAATGTTGCTCCTGGGGGACCTATTGTCTCCGGAAAGGGATCTATTTTTACAGAGGGGGTCTATTATTGTTGCTGGGGTTGGTCTTATGTTGCTTGGGGGGGGGGTCAGTTGTTGCTGAGAGGGATCTACTGTTGAGGGAACCGTCTATTGTAAATGGCTGCTGGAGGGTCTATTGATGCTGTCTGTGGGGAGATCTGTTGTTGCTGCTGAGGGTCTATTGTTGTTTGGGGGTATTTTGTTGTGGCTGGTCCATTGTTCCTGGTGGGATCTACTGTTTCTGGGTGGTCCTTTGTTGTTATTTTACTGCTTTTCTTGTTATCATTAACAAATCCCATACAAATAACTTAGTACCACAAATGCTACTTGATTCTGTATTCTCTAAAAGGGGCAGTACTGGTAGGTGGTTAGAGGGTGGAACCTAGGAACGGCACTCGGAGGTAGGTAGGGGGCGGAAACGTACCCCCGAAAGTGGGAGTTCCTGCGCCTATTCTCTGAGAAAAAAAGCCCTGGTCCCACACATTGGCATTAGGGAGTTGGCTCAATTATTTAAGCGCTCCACCAGTCACTTGCCTCAAGAGGATGCAAAGTAATTCATTGTAGTAAATGTTGAGGAAGAGTGGAGGGGAGGACAATAGACAGGGGGAATCAATTGCCAGGTATAATCCTGCAGCTGCAGTTTACTGCCAAATGGGCTCAAGAGATGAGGAGGGAGGGCATGGTGAGGTGGCAGACCCTGCCTACGTACCTGAGAATGTAGAGGAGGAACGTAGGGGAAAGACACAGCATCAGTGAGGTAGGATGTAGTCCAGGGACAACTTGCACAGGAGTGGAAGGTAGATGGAACTGCTTCACTGGTGCAGGCCACTGAAATGTCAGAGCCTGCTCTGCAAGGACCAGCAGTCTGGGCCTTTTTTCCTACATGTGCTGCAGGCAGCACTGTAGTAGTTTTCTAACCCCATCCTGCCATCTTCAGCATGAGGTGGAGGGTTCGGGGCAGCAAGGAGGAGGACATGGAACAGGACTCCAGGGATATGTTCCACCCCTACTAAACACCAGGAATTGTACATGGATAGAGTGAGATGGTTGAGGACTGTTGCTTTTCAGGGACATCAAGGACTCAGATTCCTCCACCACTGAAAATGTGTGGCAGATGGGCTCATTCGTGCTGCAGTGCCTACATAAGGACAGTAAGATTTTATTCATCAAGGGAAGGATAACTGGTCACCTGACATCACAGAGCGTCTGCAAGAGATACTGCAAAGGAAACTTTCAGATCTCCCAGCAGTGACTGCCTCAGTGAGACTTTTTTAACAGACAGTGTAGAACCCATATGATCAATGATTCCATAGGGTCAAGGTTGGATGCAGACACTCTGACAATAGGTGACCCACTTGACTACTGGGTGTCAAGACTAGATCAATGGCCCAAGCTTGCCCAATGTGCAGTTGAGCTGCTGGGCTGCCCTGTGGTTAGTATCCTTTAAGAACAGGCATTAAGTGAAGCAGACTTTTTTCGTTACAAAAAAAGGACTCTTTCTGTTCCTAGATAAAGCTTACTGGCTCACCTTCATTAAAATGAATCTGCCCTGGAAGGGCGATAAGTATCAAACTCCCACAGCTGGTGCTATTTTTTTATTTATTTTTAAATCTGGCCGCAAACCAATATTACACCAAACTAAAGTTGGGCCGAACACCCCCCCCCCCCCGTTGGTTCTTGCCAGAACTCTTAAACATCTTAAAAGTTTGGACCCAAACCGTGAACCCTATTAACCACTTTACCACCGGAGGATTTTGCTGTCTTACGTCCAGGCCACTTTTTGCGATTCGGCGCTGTGCGACTTTAACTGACAATTGCGCGGTCATGCGACGCCATACCCAAACGAAATTTACGTCCTTTTTTTTACCACAAATAGAGCTTTCTTTTGGTGGTATTTGATCACCTGTGCGATTTTTACTTTTTGCGCTATAAACAAAAAAAAGAGCATTTATTTTGAAAAAATAACAATATTTTTCACATTTTTTTATATGAAATTCCTCCCAAAAAAATATGTAAAAATCAAATTTTTTTTAAATTTTTGGCCAATTTGTTTTCTGCTACCTATGTTTGGTAAAAAAAATTACAATAAGCATATTTTGATTGGTTTGCGCAAAAGTTATTGCATTTACTAACTAAGGGAAAGATTTCTGTCATTTTTGGTGTTTTTTTTTTAACGAGTAATGGCGGCGATCTGCGATTTTTGCGGGACTGCGACATTGCGGCGGACAGATCGGACCCTTGACTGACATTTTTGACACTTTTGGGGGTACCAGTGACATTACTGCAGTAATCAGTGCTATATATATGCACTGTTACTGTAAAAATGACACTGGCAGGGAAGGGGTTAATTTTATTGGAGAGGGAGGGGTTAATGTATGCCTGGTACTTACTAACGTGTGGGGGGGAGGTGACTGAGTGAGCCAGGGACAGATCGGATGTTCAGCTATGCTGAACACTCCGATCTGTCACTCCCTGTCACTGAGGAGATCCGCCCGCTTTGTTTACACAGGCGGGTGGATCTCCAAACTCAATTCCCCAACGATCGGGGAAGAGCGACGGCGATCGCCGCCGCTCATCCCCTGGCCCGACTCCCGCTGTGAATGAAAACAGCGGGAGCGCGCCTCCAGCGGCGCGCGAGCGCCGTCTACAGGGGGAGGAGTCCAGCGACGTAGGTCTACGTCGCTGGACGATAACGAGCCACTGTGCCGCAGTAGCAGCACAGTGGCCGGAGGTAAAGTGGTTAAAGTCTATTAGACCTGAACTTGAAAAGTGACAATTTTGAAGCTTTATATGCAAGTCATTGGACATAAAAAGGGTATGGGGGCCTAGGTAATGCCCTGGGGGACATGTATCAATGCACATTTTTTTTTTTTTTAAAGATTTTAATAATGCTTAAAGTGAAAGAATAAAAATGAAAAATTCCATTTAATATAGTGCCTGGGGGGTCCCCTTAGTCTGCTTGTAAACTGTCACATCTGTACCGTGTATAGAACCTGCTGCAGCAAAACTTACATTTATAAAAAACAAATTAAAAAAATGATATTTAAATTGTTGGCAATGCAATGCCAAAATGAAAACAAAAAATGGCATGGGGCCCTCCAAAATCTATAACAGATTATTATCTGAGCATGTAGCTGGCAGGTCAGGAAAAGGGGGGACGTGTGAGCAGCTCCTTCTTCTTAACCACACCAGGCCACATACCCTCAACACATACCCTTGACCCAAAGGGCCTGGTATGGATTGGGAGAGATCTCCACGACTTTTTGTTTCTCAATTTTTTCAAATAAATATAAAATATTGTGCATAATAAATATTATGCATGAAGTCTGGGAAACATCTTTCTGACTTTGATCGCAATGGAGAATTATACAGATATCTTTTAGACATGTTTTCACCCAAGATATGCACACACTTTTCGCACTAGTGTACATTAGAAAATTGGGTGAATTTTGGATGTAAGTTGTGTTCATTTGGGTGAAAACACTGATAAATAGTCCCTTAACCTCCATATTAGGTCTGTACTATCAGTTGGATATCTTGACTTTTGTATATACTAGGCATGTGCAATTTGTTTCAGTCCGAATACAAATTCAAATTTGGTTATTCGGAGATTTGCATGTATCGGAGTCACCAAATGAAATAGCAATGAACAGTAATGAATTTTATTGCAATCCAATAAAATGTGTTTCATTTATTCGTTTTCTAATGGATTCCAACTTTTCAGAAAGATTTGAATTCGGATCGGTTGAAAATGATCGACTGATTCGAATTCTGTGTGAAGAAATAGCTGGTTGTTAAGCAGAGGACCGGGAAGACAGCAGCCCACGTCCTTAACAACAATGAGTCATCATCTGTCAAGGGGGCCCCCAGATTCCCCCCCCCCATATCGGTTACATAGTGTAAAAAAAAATAATAAAAACACAGACACAGTTTTTGACAAATCCTTTATTAAAAATAAATAATAAAAAAAACACGTAGATCCGCCTTCCGACCCGAAAAGGAAAAAAATATTGCTCTCGTACCCGATACCCATTCACATGGGATCTGGGGGCTCCCTTTAACAAGGGGGCTTCCAGATTCCAGTAAGCCCCCCTGCCCACAAACCTCGACAACCACAGCCCAGGGTTGTCGGGAAGAGGCCCTTGTCCCCATCAGTATGGGGACAAGGTGCTTTGGGGTGGGGGGGGGGGGCGGATTGTCCCTGCCCCAAAGCACTCACTCCCCCCATGTTGAGGGCACGTGGTCTGGTATGGTACAAGAGGAGGGGGGGCTCGCTCATCCCCATCCTGATCTGCCGGGCTGCATGCTCGGAGAAGGGTCTGGTATGGATTTGGGGGGGGGACCCCACGCCGTCTTTTTTAAATTTTATTTTGGCATGGTATGGACTGGGGGGCAGGGGACCCTACGCCATTTTTGTTACATTTCTCTATTGCCGGGAAATTGCTGGCATTCTTTTCTTTTACATTCATCTGTCAATGGGGAAGACTCGTGGTTGTTAAGGACGCGGGCATCCTGCTGCCCAGCCCGCTGCTTAACAACCAGTTATTTCTTCACACAGAATTCAAATCATTTTAGATCGATCCAAAATCTAATCATTCTGAAAAGTTGGAATTTGTTAGAAAATTAATAAATTAAACTAATTTTAACGAAAACGAGACGAACATTAAACGAAAACTAAACAAAACTAAATAAATTCCGAAAACCAAACTCAACCAATTCCATAAGGAAACAAAATTAGTACCATAACGAATCTATCTAAAATGAAACTAATTTTTCCGTTCTGCACATGTCTAGTAAATACATGCATTGCATGCACTGATAGTTAGATGTAATGTAAAACCTATTTCAAAAATATATTTTTATAGACATTTGATGGATACCTTAGATGGAGTCATGACAGTCTTTGTACATGGATATTTAGCACCAATTTACCCATAAGCTGACAGTAAGTAGCACTGGGAGTGATTCCAAATGTTTGAAAGACATGGTTTATCACCATTAACAAAAGAACATTGATGTGAGAGATTATCGACAGACTTCATCTCCTCCAGTTCTGATAACAGCTCAAACATTTCTACTGAAAAACGATTTTCCATCATTAGTTTCATTGGTTGATGTTTCTTTCATTGCTCAGGATGGAAGTCTTTTTTCTTTTCACCTCTCTTCTCTCTAAATGCGGTCATCTTGTTTTGTACAGTGAATGGTGATGATTTTGTGTTTTTTTCTATTTCAACCCCCCAAACAACAGGAACTGTACATGGGTGGGGTGAGATGGTGAGGACGTTGTTGCCATAAGTGACAACAGGGATGCAGATTGCTCCACCATTGGAAATTTGTACATGATGGGCTCATTCATGCTGCTGTGCATTAACAAGGGCTCCAGGATTTGAGTTATCAAGGAGAGGGACCATTACTGGTTTGTTTTCAGGTGCAGTTAGCTTACCCACCACTAGATTACTCTGTTGGCAATATGGTATGGTAAGGGGAAAGTTGTAAGCAGGTGTTTGCTTCCTTTTTAGAGAGGCCCCTCCCTTAGTGAATACATAGGTGTAGTGAGTGTCCATAAAAATGCCAGCTGGGACCTTTTGGAAGCAATGGAATGCCTGGCTATTCCTTCCAGCAGAGCATAGGCAACCTTTTGGAAGCAATGGAATGCCTGGCTACTCAATCCGGTATGTCCTGTCCGCTTATAACTTTTCCTAACCAGCAACACCCTTGTCCTAGCCTATTTCGAGGTATCAAGAAGAGTTATCTCATGCTATCGCACAATCTGGAAATTCTAACCAAACCCACAGTTGAGACTGTACAGCAATACCTACTACTTCTGACTATATGTTGTTATCGAATAAAATAGGGAAAATAAGTGTGCTCTCACAAAAACCTTAAGTGATTCTCAATTCACAAAGACATAACATGATATACAAAATATATCAACGTGATACAAATATATAGTGACTAGGGATGATCGAACGGTTCGGGTCGACCATTGGTTCGACCCGAACATTGGGTGTTCGATGTTCGGCCGAATTTAGAACTTTTTGCCCAAAAAGTTCGGAATTCGGCAACCAGAACCGACCAAAATGCAATGGTTCAGGAAATGAGCTTTAAAAGCCGGTGATTGGACCAGAACCATTAGTAAAAGCCAATTGAGGGGGCAGGAGAATGCTAGGAATGTGATTGGAGTGACTAGGGGGTCCCTAGACTAATCATTAGTGAATACGCCCCCCAGTATATAAGATAGCCCCCGCCAAATTCCTAGCATTGTTATACAGGGACATGGAAGAGAGTGGAAGCAGTTCTATTAATTTTACTTTAAAAGTGTCATTTAGCATTTATTAGTGCGAGGAAAGGGATATCTAGTGTAGTTAGGGTGCTCTTTTACACCTTAGTTAGCTTCAAAAATTTAGTTTCTCTAGGGAAAGTGTGAAGTTTCAGGGTGACCGTAATGTAGTGTAGGGTTAACTGACTGCTATGGCAGGGTGACCAAACCCTTCCATATCAGGGTGACCGTAATGTAGTGTAGGGTGAACTGACACTGACTGCTATGGCAGGGTGACCAAACCCTGCCATATCAGGGTGACCGCTATAGAGAAAAGATAGTTTCTCTCAAGTCACTTTCGCTGCAGTAATATGGCTTCGCCCCTGTCAGCTTGCTTTTTGGCTGCAGGCGTCTATAGGGATTTTTTGAGCACATGTTTGGAGTCAGGCATGACATCTGAACATGTGTATAGGGGTATATATACACACACATGTCTGTATATATACACCTAGACATATATAGGTGTGATAGTAGCAGAAATATGTACTTGCGCTAATGAAATAATTTACACTAATATAGTTACGCTCCTATCACACCTATATATGTCTAAGTGTAAAATACATATAAGTATGTGTGTATATATACCACTATACACAAGTTCAGATGTTTTGCCTGCCTCCAAAGAACCCCCAAAAAATGCCCAAAAAAACGCTAGCGCCAAAAAAAAAAAAAAAAAACGCCCAGGTGTGTTGTTGCAGGCATTTTTTGGGGGTTTTTGGAGGCAGGCAAAACATCTGAACTTGTGTATAGTGGTATATATACACACATACTTATATGTATTTTACACTTAGACATATATAGGTGTTATAGGAGCAGAGCCATATTAGTGTTAATTATTTCATTAGCGCGAGCATATATTTCTGCTACTATCACACCTATATATGTCTAGGTGTATATATACATATAAGTATGTGTGTATATATACCCGTATACACAAGTTCAGATGTTTTGCCTGCCTCCAAAGAACCCAAAAAAATGCCCAAAAAAACGCTAGCGTCAAAAAAAAACCGCCCAGGTGTGTTGTCGCAGGCATTTTTTTGGGGGGTTTTTGGAGGCAGGCAAAACATCTGAACTTGTGTATACGGGTATATATACACACATACTTATATGTATATATACACCTAGACATATATAGGTGTGATAGTAGCAGAAATATATGCTTGCGCTAATGAAATAATTAACACTAATATGGCTCTGCTCCTATAACACCTATATATGTATAAGTGTAAAATACATATAAGTATATGTGTGTATATATACCACTATACACAAGTTCAGATGTTTTGCCTGCCTCCAAAAACCCCCAAAAAATGCCTGCAACAACACACCTGGGCGTTTTTTTTTTGCGCTAGCGGTTTTTTTTGGCATTTTTTTGGGTTCTTTGGAGGCAGGCAAAACATCTGAACTTGTGTATAGTGGTATATATACACACATACTTATATGTATTTTACACTTACACATAAATAGGTGTGATAGGAGAGGAGCCATATTAGTGTAAATGATTTCATTAGCGCAAGCATATATTTCTGCTACTATCACACCTATATATGTCTAGGTGTATATATACATACATGGGTGTGTATATATACCCCCTATACACATCAGATGTTTTGCCTGCCTGAAAAGACCCCAAAAAATTCCCAAAAAAAAACGCTTGCTACTAAACCGGCAAGGTGTGAAAAGAGAGAAGCCACTAACCTGTTCTATAAGTGACAAAAATACAAACAATCTTTTTTTTTTATGGTTCTGGACATGCTACAGAGCTGAAATTTCACAGGTACACTTTTTAGACCCCCCAGATACTAAATCCAAAGAATTTTTTTTTCTTTTTTTTTTTTTTTCAATAATTGTCTCTCTATCAAAAATGACAATTTTTAAGAACTTTTTTTTGTGTGATTAATAGTCCCTGGGGTATGACCCAGAACCCTATGCACTTTTTAGGGGCATTTATTGGGTTTTAGGACTTCAAAATTGTGTTTTTTGATTACCGAAGTTCGGGTCCCATTGATTTCAATGGGGTTCTGAAATCCGGGCCGAACTTTCGGGAAGTTCAGATGTTCTGGCCGAACCGAACTTTTGAAAAGTTCAATCATCCCTAATAGTGACCACTGGATCTATAACAGTCAAATGACTGAAAAGAAATATGTGCAATAGTCTCTCAAATAAAAAAATAACGTGATCTCTCCACACACAGTGTTGGAACATATTCACAATGAAGGAACTTTGGCATTCCTGCCAGGATGTCTCAGGAAAAGTCCTCTTAAAAGATTGTCCATCAGTTCCTTCACATATAAAACACGTGAAAACCAGTGACTATAAAAAATGATGCATAAAAGTTAAAAAATCCAGAAACTCAATTTCCACCCAAGGACAGGATTGGACATATACTGTAGGTAGGCTCCTTACCAGATTGACAACAAAGGTGTACAAACAAGATGATCTATAAGCCTTGATCCTCACAGTGAATCATTCCCTCCTCTCCGTGATCATTTGACTGTTATAGATCCAGTGGTCACTATATTTTTGTATCACGTTGATATATTTTGTATATCATGTTATGCCTTTGTGAATTGAGAATCACTTAAGGTTTTTGGGAGAGCGCACTTATTTTCCCTTTTTTATTCTTTTACTCTCTAGTTCTTAGGGTTTAAGTGCAGCTTCGCCTTTTTCTTATTGGTTAGCGCACCCATTTAATTTATTTTATATAGATGTTGTTATCTGCTTAACATACTTGCACCAAGCTATTTCTCATGTTATCATGGTATTTGTCTTACTATTGTACTGATTTCCGTAACCCCTTGGGTTGCTTTTCGCTTATTCTTCTTTTCTCAATAAAACAAATTTCAAGTAAAAAAAAAAAAAAATGCCAGCTTGGAGTGGACCCAGGAGTTCAGGGTATGGGAACAGGACAACCCAGATCTGCTAAAATGTAATCCTACACAGAGCTGATCAAAAAAGCTCTGAATTCCCTGGCGAGGCGATACAGATCATGTGAGTAGAAGCTGTAGTCACCCTATCTCCCTTGACCTTCTTCTGTGGGTTGTGTAGCAGGGTGTGTAAGGCCTGGGAGGTCTGGACAGAGTCCTCACATGTGAGAAGTGGTGGAAGCCTGGGAATAAGCCGAGATGTATTGTAACTAAGTAGAACTACTTCACTACTGTACTTTATACCGAAAGGCGGTATCTGTACTTTCCTAGAGTAGAATTTTTTTCTCCTACTTCCACTTTTACTTCACTACATTTTTTTGATGATTTCAATACTTCTACTCCGATATTTTATTTTTGTGCTGCATAGTTACTCGTTACAATTATAAAAATGACCACTGCCAGAACAGTAGATGGCGGGTTTCATGAAGCTCAAAACATGTGTATTATCAGCGCATACGAAAATAAATGCTACTGTATGTATAAATAAAAGCTGCATTTGAAATAATAAAAAAACAATATGATGTTCAAACTTTTGACTTCTTTCTTTAATAACCACATAACACAGTACTTGTACTTTTACTTTCAGTACTTGAGTAGCAATTTTTTTTTCAAAACTACTGGTACTTTTACTTTCAGTACTTGAGAAGCAAAATTTTTAATAAAACTACTTGCAATACTTAAGTACAAAAAATGTTGAATACTTTAGTACTTCTACTCAAGTCACTTTTTGATCGAGCACTTCCACTTCTACTCAAGTCACTTTTTGATCGAGCACTTGTACTTTTACTCAAGTATGGGTTTTGAGTACTTTATACAACTCTGGGAATAAGTCTGTCATCTGGGAGTGTGGCTGACTGGGAAAGGTTATAGTAGGGACATTGGGAAGAGATTGGTATACTAATGGAGCACCTTGTCCCCCTGCTCTCAGCTGTGGGTCCTAAGACTCGGTAATGGAAGTCTAGGACTATGGACTTAGTATACATACTGTACTGTAGGGGAGTGGTTCCAGTACTCTGGTGCTCCCTAGAGGAGAGGGAAGAGATGGTCTAACAGAAAAGATGTGTATTCCTGTTCTGCACTGAAGGGCCTACTACAGAATGTCTAACCTTGCTTATGGCGTTCTGAGCCAAAGATTTTGCTAGTAAATCAAATGTCATATGTCAGGAAGTAATGTGAAGTTGCAGTGCAGTTGAAGTGCTGAAAGTGCATCTGTATGTGGATATTCCCAGAGGCATATGTAGAACCTTCAGGGCCCCAGTGCAAGAAACCATAAAGGGCCCCCCTGACCCCCCCCCCCCTCTTTCATCCGAGCTCCAGGCTTCCAGTTCTGGGAGGGCATCAATGGACATCCCCCCAGATTCCTGCCTCCCACGTGCCTACTGGGGCGTGCATCCAGCATGCTTTGTGACTGCTGTGTTCTTCGGACAATCATAGTGGCCCTTTACCATGTGATCAGCTGATCACATGTAAACAGACTTTTTTCGGTTATCAGCACTCATTTCATCCCACACTGTGTCTGTGTGAGCAAAGGAGAACCATTAACCAGAAGACTGTCAGTATATTGTTTACACTGATAATCAAAGCTCTGATAGTTAGAGTCCTGATTATCAGTGCAGCCCCATTAGTGCTGCCCATCAGTGCTACCTATCAGTGCCTATTAGTGCTTCCTATCAGTGCTCATGAATGTCGCCTATCAGTGCCGCCTATCAGTGGCACCAATCAGTGCTCATCAATACCGCCTATCAGTGCCAAATATCAGTGCTCATCAATGCCCATCAGTGCTGCCTATCAGTGCCCATCAGTACTGCCTATCAGTGCCAACTACCAGTGCCCATCAATGCCGCTTATCAGTGCTCATCAATGGCCATCAGTGCTGCCTACCAGTGCTCATCAATGCTACCTATCAGTGCTGCCTATCAGTGCTCATCAATGCCGCCGATCAGTGCTCATCAATGCTGCCTATCAGTGTCACCTATCAGTGCTCATCAATGCTACCTGTCAATGCCGCCTATCAGTGCCACCTATCAGTGCTCATCAATTCCACCTATCAGTGCTCATCAATGCTGCCTATCAGTGCCACATATCAGTGCTCATCCATGCCGCATATTAGTTGCTCATCAATGCTACCTATCAGTGCTCATGAATGACACCTATCAGTGCCACCTATCAGTACTCATCAGTATTGCCTATCAGTGCTCATCAGTATTGCCTATCAGTGCTTATCACAATTGCCTGTGAGTGCTGCCCATCAGTGCCACATATCAGTGCTTATCAATACCACCTATCAGTGCCCATCAATGCCGCCTATCAGTGCCCATCCATGCTGCCCATCAGTGCCACTTATCAGTGCTCATCAATGATGCCTATTAGTGCCACTTAGTGCTCATAAATGCGGCCTATCAGTGCCTATCAATGCCGCCTATCATTGTCCATCAATGCTGCCTATCAGTGCTCATCAATGCTGCCTATCAGTGCTCATCAATGCTGCCTATCAGTGCCCATCAGCAGTACTCTGAGCTGAGAGTGTCTCTCTCATACAGCTCAGAGCCTGCACTGACAGTTCCTTCTACCTCAAACAGATAAGAGACAGCTGATCTGCTCCTTCTCCTCCCGCCCCTCTCCTGTATGCACCGCGGGAAGTGTGAAGCTCAGAAGGTGAATGTTATCATTCACACTTCCTGCGGTGCACGGGAGGAGAGGGATTGGCTGTCTTCTATTCATTCGAGGGAGGAGGGACTGTCAATACAAGCTCTGAGCCACTGACAGAATGGGGGTGGCAGGGGTGGCCCCTCCTCTCGCAGTGACCGCCCCCCTCCCCTCTCAGTTACAGAATGGGCTGGTTGAAGCGGCCCCCTCCTCTCGCAGTGACCGCCCCTTCCCTTGCAGTGAAAGAAGGGCCCCCCCCACAGTGGTGGATCTTCAGGGCCCAGTCGCAAGTGCAACTGCTGTGACCCTTGTAGTTCCGCCACTGGATATTCCTTGTGTATACAGATTTAGGACAGCATACAGTTGATTGCATTGATTTGACTGTTCAATAGATTTGACTGTTCAATAGATATCCCATCTCCCCAAATCTGGGATTTGGTATTTGTCTAATGTAACATATTAAAAAATTGATGGAAGATTCAGCGCTGAATTTTACAGTGTATGGATCAGCAGCTGACACTCAAAGGCAATCTATACACTTTTAAAAATATCTTATAAACACTGTGCAGCGCAGTCATAAAAACCCTCTACAAAATTGTAGGAATGTCCCTATGTGCGGGGTCAACAGTATTACATAAACATAAATATATTAAATATGTTAAAATATAGAAAACTTATTATGAGAGACAGTCCATAACTCGGAAATAAGTGAGAAAGAAGAAAAGTCCACATGTGGTCTGGTGAAATGACAATCAATGTGACTTCAGTGCTCGCAGCTTCCCACCACCAAGCATTATCTGTCTCTCACCTTAAAAACACCACCCTGCAGGGTCAAATCGCATAATAATCTCAAAAAATCAGGGAACACAGCTCCAAGCCCTCTGTCAACAGATAATAGCCAAGCAGTCTTCACAGCCGAATACCGACGATACTAAGCAACCCTCCAGGATGTGTCCTCCAGAACATGAAATATACCAAAAAAGGATCTAGTGCTCTCTGTATGTTTGCCAAAGTTTATTCAGCTTAAATCATAAGAATCACACCTACATTACATCCATGGGGTAAAAGCTTGTACAGGTATGCAGAGCGTGCAGCGTGCTGTGCTGTTTTACTTCCTGGTTCGAGTAGCCGTGGATCAAGCGACCAATCCCGCGTGCAGCGTGCTGTTCTGTGTTACTTCCTGGTTCGAGTAGCCGTGGATCAAGTGACCAATCCCGCGTGCAGCGTGCTGTGCTGTGTTACTTCCTGGTTCGAGTAGCCATGGATCAAGTGACCAATCCCGCGTGCAGCGTGCTGTGCTGTGTTACTTCCTGGTTCGAGTAGCCGTGGATCAAGTGACCAATCCCGCATGCAGCGTGCTGTTCTGTGTTACTTCCTGGTTCGAGTAGCCGTGGATCAAGTGACCAATCCCGCGTGCAGCATGCTGTTCTGTGTTACTTCCTGGTTCGAGTAGCCGTGGATCAAGTGACCAATCCCGCGTGCAGCGTGCTGTGCTGTGTTACTTCCTGGTTCGAGTAGCCGTGGATCAAGTGACCAATCCCACAGGGGATTGGTCACTTGATCCACGGCTACTCGAACCATTTTGAAAAAATAACAATATTTTTCACATTTTTTAGATGAAATTCCCCCCCCCCCCAAAAAAATGTAAAAATCAAATTTTTTTTTACATGTTTGGCCAATTTGTTTTCTGCTACCTATGTTTGGTAAAAAAATCACAATAAGCGTATTTTGATTGGTTTGCGCAAAAGTTATTGCGTTTACTAACTAAGGGAAAGATTTCTGTCATTTTTGGTGTTTTTTTTTAACGCGTAATGGCGGCGATCTGCGATTTTTTTTGTGGGACTGCGACATTGCGGCGGACAGATCGAACCCTTGACTGACATTTTTGACACTTTTGGGGGTACCAGTGACATTACTGCAGTAATCAGTGCTATATATATGCACTGTTACTGTAAAAATGACACTGGCAGGGAAGGGGTTAATTTTATTGGAGAGGGAAGGGTTAATGTATGCCTGGTGCTTACTGACGTGTGTGGGGGGAGGTGACTGAGTGACACAGGGACAGATCGCATGTTCAGCTATGCTGAACCCTGCAATGTGACCCTGCCTGTCACTTAGGAGATCCGCCCGCTTATGTTTACACAAGCGGGCGGATGTCCACACTTGATCCCCAATGATCGGGGAAGAGCAGCGGTGATCACCGCCGCTCCTCCCCTGGCCCGACTCCCGCTGCGACTGAATACAGCGGGAGCGAGCCTCCGGCGGCGCGCGCGCGCCGCCGAGAAGGGGGAGTGTCTGGCGACACAGGTCTACGTCGCCAGACGATAACGAACCACTTTGCCGCAGTAGTGCTTGAGTGAGCAGACGGCAAGTGGTTGATATATTTATGTTTATGTAATATTGTTGACCCTGCACATAGGGTCATTCCTACAATTTTGTAGAGGGTTTTTATGACTGCGCTGCACTGTGTTTATAAGATAATGTAACATATTACTATTTGGAGCTCTCTTGAACATCATATGTGGAGAGAGGACATGCATACACCTGGACCATGGACAAGGATATTCTAAATGATTCTAAAAGAGGAACATTCTCCATGTCATTCTCTAGGGCCTCTGCTTAATAAAATGATATATACTGTTTAAGGGTTCTAAGTAGTTTTCTGTTTAATTCGTTTTTATTGAATTTTCAAAAAAGAATACAAGACATTCAAACAGTCTATGAGTAGGACAATAACAAAAAAGTTACCAGCATGACAACGTTTGGACACCAGTGGGGACACAAGGTTGGTACAAACAATATAGACAGTGCAATATTTCCAATAACAACATCAAGGGATACAGAGTCATAGAGTATTGAAATTTTGTTATATCAATATTTTGGAATCTCCCCTGTACTCGATTCTGGGCTCACCGCGGAGTCAGACACCCCAAATGGGAACTATAACTGTGTCCGCCGCCGCCGCCCGCCCACTAACTATAAAGTAGCACTCAGGGGGAAAGGCGCCACTAATGGCGACTGCTGCATGTTGTGGGCCAAAGGGTTGGTCATGTAGTGGATGGACTCAGGCCCCGTTCACATAGGGGCGATCTGACTTCCAGGGGCGACCTCCGAGGTCGCGGTGCGAGCAGCGCGCCGCGACCTCGGAGCGGCCGGCACAGACTTCATAACATTGAAGTCTATGGCGGTCGCCTCCTGGTCGCCCCAAAGAAGCTCCGGACCCTTTTTCTAAGTCGGAGCGACTTGTGTCACTCCTATTAGAACGGGTCCGCAGCTTCCCTATGGAAGGCGACCTACGGCGACCTGTGAGGCGACCAGGACGCCTCACAGGTCGCCTTAGTGTGAATGGGGGCTAAAAGAACAGCAAAATAAAACAATATAATAATATAGTTCAAGGAACAAAACAAACAAAACTAAGCGACCACCAGAAGAGCAGAAGCAATTTGTCATCAAGAAATTAGTATCCTTAGCTAAGTAGTTTTCTAACAAAAAAATTATGTCTTATATATTTAGGAGAGGAATGTCAGCATTGGCCTGGACTGGAAGTGGTTAATAAATGGTGAAAGAGAGAAAAGAGCCTTATCACCATGATAAACATAGAAAGAAGCCCCCTAGATTTATAACTAAGTCAGACTATAGGGGACTATTTATCAAAAAAAAATTCTCTGTACAAATGTGTCAATCATTCACTGAGTCATCACAAATAATCCCCGTAATTTGACTAAAATGTAGTCAATGTAGTCCCCCGTAAATTTCCTATGATCATCAGCTCCATCTAGTGGCCATAATGTGGTATTTTCCTGAAGTACCACATTATGGCTATTAAATAGAGTTGATGATCATATGAACTAAACATATTAGATACCTTGCAACGAATGCACCAAATTCAGAATAGAGTCCTGCGAGCTACCCCCCTAATCTAGATTTTTAGGCTGCCGCACCAAATGAATGCACCAAATTCACTTACTGTAGAGCCATTCATAGCTCAACCCCCGGCTTCCAACCCAGCAGGTAGTGTGAGTGACGTCATCATGCTGCCCACTGAACACTGCAATGAGCGTATTCACACAGCATTTCACACACTCTGCTTTTCCAGGAGGAACAGTGACATTTCTCACACCTCCAGTGACATCACTCGCACATCTAGTGACATCTCTCACACCTCAAGTGACATCTCTCACATCTCCAGTGACATCTCTCACACCTCCAGTGACATCACTCACACCTCCAGTGACAACACTCACATCTCCAGTGACATCTCTCACACCTCCAGTGACATCACTCACACCTCCAGTGGCATCACTCACATCTCCAGTGACATCTCTCACACCTCCAGTGACATCTCTCACACCTTCAGTGACATCACTCACACCTCCAGTGACATCTCTCACACCTTCAGTGACATCACTCGCACCTCCAGTGACATCACTCACTCCTCCAGTGACATAACTCACATCTCCAGTGACATCTCTCACATCTCCAGTGACATCTCTTACACCTCCAGTGACATCTCTCACACCTCAAGTGACATCTCTCACATCTCCAGTGACATCTCTCACACCTCCAGTGACAACACTAACATCTCCAGTGACATCTCTCACATCTCCAGTGACATCTCTCGCACCTCCAGTGACATCACTCACACCCCCAGTGACATCACTCACTCCTCCAGTGACATCTCTAACACCTTAAGTGACATCACTCACACCTCCAGTGACATCACTCACTCCCCCAGTGACATCACTCACTCCTCCAGTGACATCTCTAACACCTTAAGTGACATCACTCACACCTCCAGTGACATCACTCACTCCTCCAGTGACATCTCTCACACCTCCAGTGACATCACTCACACCCCCAGTGACATCACTCACTCCTCCAGTGACATCTCTCACACCTTAAGTGACATCACTCACACCTCCAGTGACAACACTCACATCTCCAGTGACATCTCTCACACCTCCAGTGACATCTCTCACACCTTCAGTGACATCACTCACACCTCCAGTGACATCACTCACTCCCCCAGTGGCATCACTCACACCTTAAGTGACATCACTCACATCTCCAGTGACATCTCTCACACCTCCAGTGACATCACTCACTCCTCCAGTGACATCACTCACTCCTCCAGTGACGTCACTCACACCTCCAGTGACGTCACTCACACCTCCAGTGACAACACTCACATCTCCAGTGACATCTCTCACATCTCCAGTGACATCTCTCACATCTCCAGTGACATCACTCACATCTCCAATGACATCTCTCACATCTCCAGTGAAATCACACACTCCTCCAGTGACATCACACACATCTCCGGTGACATCACTCACTTCTCCAGTGACATCTCTCACACCTCCAGTGACATCACACACATCTCCGGTGACATCACTCACTCCCCCAGTGGCATCACTCACACCTTAAGTGACATCACTCACACCTCCAGTGACATCACTCACTCCTCCAGTGACATCTCTCACACCTCCAGTGACATCACTCACACCCCCAGTGACATCACTCACTCCTCCAGTGACATCTCTCACACCTTAAGTGACATCACTCACACCTCCAGTGACAACACTCACATCTCCAGTGACATCTCTCACACCTCCAGTGACATCTCTCACACCTTCAGTGACATCACTCACACCTCCAGTGACATCACTCACTCCCCCAGTGGCATCACTCACACCTTAAGTGACATCACTCACATCTCCAGTGACATCTCTCACACCTCCAATGACATCACTCACTCCTCCAGTGACATCACTCACTCCTCCAGTGACGTCACTCACACCTCCAGTGACGTCACTCACACCTCCAGTGACAACACTCACATCTCCAGTGACATCTCTCACATCTCCAGTGACATCACTCACATCTCCAATGACATCTCTCACATCTCCAGTGAAATCACACACTCCTCCAGTGACATCACACACATCTCCGGTGACATCACTCACTTCTCCAGTGACATCTCTCACACCTCCAGTGACATCACACACATCTCCGGTGACATCACTCACTCCCCCAGTGGCATCACTCACACCTCCAGTGACATCTCTCACACCTCCAGTGACCTCACACACACCTTCAGTGACATCACTCACATCTCCAGTGACATCATTCACACCTCCAGTGACATCACTCACATCTCCAGTGACATCTCTCACATCTCCAGTAACATCACTCATTCCTCTAGTGACATCTCTCACACATCCAGTGACAACACTCACAACTCCAGTGGCATCATTCACACCTCCAGTGACATCACTTACATCTCCAGTGACATCACTCACTCCTCCAGTGACATCACTCACACCTCCAGTGACATCACTCACTCCTCCATTGACATCACTCACACCTCCAGTGACATCACTCACTCCTCCAGTGACATCACTCACACCTCCAGTGACATCACTCACTCCTCCAGTGACATCTCTCACACCTCCAGTGACATCACACACACCTCCAATGACATCACTCACACCTCCAGTGACATCACTCACTCCTCCAGTGACATCTCTCACCCCTCCAGTGACATCTCACACACCTCCAGTGACATCACTCACTCCTCCAGTGACATCTCTCACACCTTAAGTGACATCACTCACACCTCCAGTGACATCACTCCTCCAGTGACAACACTCACACCTCCAGTGACAACATTCACACCTCCAGTGACATCACTCACATCTCCAGTGAAATCACTCACACCTCCAGTGACATCACACACACCTCCAATGACATCACTCACTCCTCCAGTGACATCTCTCACACCTCCAGTGACATCACTCACACCTACAGTGACATCTCTCACACCTCCAATGACATCACTCACACCTCCAGTGACATCTCTCACACCTCCAGTGACATCTCTCCCACCTCCAGTGAAATCACTCACACCCCCAGTGACATCTCACACACCTCCAGTGACATCACTCACTCCTCCAGTGACATCACACACACCTCCAATGACATCACTCACTCCTCCAGTGACATCTCTCACACCTCCAGTGAAATCACTCACACCCCCAGTGACATCTCACACACCTCCAGTGACATCACTCACTCCTCCAGTGACATCACACACACCTCCAATGACATCACTCACACCTACAGTGACATCTCTCACACCTCCAATGACATCACTCACACCTCCAGTGACATCACTCACACCTCCAGTGACATCTCTCACACCTCCAGTGACATCTCTCCCACCTCCAGTGAAATCACTCACACCCCCAGTGACATCTCACACACCTCCAGTGACATCACTCACTCCTCCAGTGACATCACTCACACCTTAAGTGACATCACTCACTCCTCCAGTGACATCACTCCTCCAGTGACAACACTCACACCTCCAGTGACAACATTCACACCTCCAGTGACATCACTCACACCTCCAGTGACATCTCTCACAACTCCAGTGACATCATTCACTCCTCCAGTGACATCACACACACCTCCAATGACATCACTCACTCCTCCAGTGACATCTCTCACACATCCAGTGACATCACTCACACCTACAGTGACATCTCTCACACCTCCAGTGACATCTCTCACACCTCCAGTGACATCACTCGCACCTCCAGTGACATCGCACACACCTCCAATGACATCACTCACACCTCCAGTGACATCTCTCACATCTCCAGTGACATCACTCACACCTCCAGTGACATCACTCACATCTCCAGTGACATCACTCACATCTCCAGTGACATCACTCATACCTCCAGTGACATCACTCACACCTCCAGTGACATCACTCACTCCCCCTGTGACATCACTCACACCTCCAGTGACATCACTCACATCTCCAGTGATATCACTCACATCTCCTGTGATATCACTCACTCCTCCAGTGACATCACTCACTTCTCCAGTGACATCACTCACACCTCCAGTGACATCACTCACTCCCCCAGTGGCATCACTCACACCTCCAGTGACATCTCTCACACCTCCAGTGACATCACACACACCTCCAGTGACATCTCTCACACCTCCAGTGACATCACTGACATCTCCAGTGACATCTCTCACATCTCCAGTAACATCACTTATTCCTCCAGTGACATCACTCACATCTCCAGTGACAACACTCACACCTCCAGTGACATCATTCACACCTCCAGTGACATCTCTCACACCTCCAGTGACATCACTGACATCTCCAGTGACATCTCTCACACTTCCAGTGACATCACTGACATCTCCAGTGACATCTCTCACATCTCCAGTAACATCACTTATTCCTCCAGTGACAACACTCACACCTCCAGTGACATCTCTCACACCTCCAGTGACATCACTGACATCTCCAGTAACATCACTTATTCCTCCAGTGACAACACTCACACCTCCAGTGACATCTCTCACACTTCCAGTGACATCACTGACATCTCCAGTGACATCTCTCACACCTCCAGTGACATCACTGACATCTCCAGTAACATCACTTATTCCTCCAGTGACATCACTCACATCTCCAGTGACATCATTCACACCTCCAGTGACATCACTCACACCTCCAGTGACATCACTCACATCTCCAGTGACATCACTCACTCCTCCAGTGACATCACTCACTCCTCCAGTGACATCACTCACTCCTCCAGTGACATCACTCACTCCTCCAGTGACATCTCTCACACCTCCAGTGACATCACTCACACCTCCAGTGACATCACTCAATCCTCCAGTGACATCTCTCACACCTCCAGTGATATCACTCACTCCTCCAGTGACATCACTCACATCTCCAGGAAACATCGTAAGTCAGAGCCGAGGTAATATTTTTATTTTTTTTAAACTTTATTTTTAAGGGGAGTAAAGTGACCTTTAGGTATTACAGACCTTGGTGTTATTTATGTGAGATATAATGAGTGGTGTTACAATAACTTATCCACTCTCATTGGCTTGAGGCGAATAGCCTCCTCTGGTCCTCTCTCTGGTTGTCGATCTTTGTGTTTTAGGATAGACTTTTCTTTTACTGGAGGAGGATAATTTCTCTTACAGCGCAGCAAGCTGTAGACGTATCTCTGACACTCGGAGGATGCAAAGTAATAGATAAGAGGATCCACACAACAGTTGATGCTGCTGAGACTGGAAGAGAGGATGTAGGGAATATACAGAGAGCCATCATAACTCTTATACAACTTCACATAGGTAATTAAAGAGAGGACATTGGTTGGGCCAAAACAAAGGACAAACACACTCAGCACAATTACGGTTAGGCGGATAGCTCGCAATCTCTTATGTGTGCGATCAAATTGTGATCTGCTGAGACGGCGGATGGTTCCAATGTAACAGAAAGTTGTAATAAATAATGGTAACAAAAAGAAAAGTGAGATAACAGTGGTGAAATAGTAAAAATAGAAATTAATATAAATGCCAAAGAACTGAATATCATGGCATACTGTGATATCTAGAATGTAAAATTCCCAGGTTTGATCTATTATGAGAAGAGGCACAGTGCTGGCCAATGAGATGATCCAGATGACACCACACACTAGCCAGGCTCGGGTCACTGTGCGCCAGGAGAGAGACCTCACCGGGTAGACTATGGCCAGGAAACGGTCCACACTGATACTTGTCATGAGCAGGATGGAGCAGCACATGTTACAGTAATATGCTGCCGTGACAAAGCGACACATTCCATCTCCAAAGATCCAGTCATTTCCAAAGAATCTGTAGACAATATAAAAAGGCAGAATGCTAACAAGCAAGGTATCTGCAGCCGCAAGGTTGAGCATGTAGACCACTGCCGGCTTCCTGACCTTCATCTTCACCAGGAATATGAAGATCGCCATGATATTGAGAGGAAGAGCCACGAGGAACACAACAGTGTAGATCAGTGGGACAAGTCTGGTCACAATCCAATGTAAGTATGAATCATTGAAGAGCTGAATGATTTCATATGAAACATCTGGAAAGTAAACACCTAACATTAGTATAATACATTAACAACATACATTTAACTCTTCTTCAAAGCAGTATTAAACTCAAAACTAATAATGTAATATATTGCAGCGTACCAATCATTAGATGTGGTAGCCACATTCGTTTTTTTTTTTTTTTTTTAGGCTTCTTCCCCTCTTTTTTACATGGTGATCTGGCCAGTAAAACACCCCCTGTATTAGAGCGCCCCCACTCTGGGTGAAGGATAAACAAGGACAGCAGCATTGTCCGTCGAGATTTATATTCACTGACAAATTGAAGCCAGACTCCAGCTCACACGGCAGTTACACAAGCAGTTATAACCACAATTTTTCTTTTGTGTACAACCCCCTCTAAGGAGCTGATGATTTAAGGGGTCCTTTGATACTAGTCTCAACTGTGTGGATATCTCTACCACTCTGACACACCCAATTAAATTCACGCAATTTAAGGGTTAGCACCAGTCCTGACTCACAAAAATGGGCAAAACTGGGGGGAAACCTTATATACACTGCTCAAAAAAATGAAAGGAACACTTTGAAAACACATCAGATCTCAATAGAGAAAAATATCATGCTGGATATCTATACTGGTATGGACGGATTTGTGTTAGCATCTATACTAGTATGGACTGGGTATTGTGTTAGGATGTATACTGGCATGGACTGGGTAATGTGTTAGAATCTATACTGGTATGGACTGGGTAATGTGTTAGAATCTATACTGGTATGGACTGGGTAATGTGTTAGGATGTATACTGGCATGGACTGGGTAATGTGTTAGGATCTATACTGGTATGGACTGGGTAATGTGTTAGGATCTATACTGGTATGGACTGGGTAATGTGTTAGGATCTATACTGGTATGGACTGGGTAATGTGTTATGATCTATACTGGCATGGACTGGGTAATGTGTTAGGATCTATACTGGTATGGACTGGGTAACGTATTAGGATCTATACTGGTATGGACTGGGTATTGTGTTAGGATCTATAGTGGCATGGACTGGGTAATGTGTTGGGATCTATACTGGTATGGACTGGGTAATGTGTTAGGATCTATACTGGCATGGACTGGGTAATGTGTTAGGATCTATACTGGTATGGACTGGGTAACGTATTAGGATCTATACTGGTATGGACTGGGTAACGTATTAGGATCTATACTGGTATGGACTGGGTATTGTGTTAGGATCTATACTGGTATGGACTGGGTAATGTGTCACATTGTTTGATGGAAATGAAAATTATCACCCTACAGAGGGCTTAATTTAAAGACACCCCAAAAATCAAAGTGAAAAAATGATGCACCAGGCTAGTCCATTTTGCTGAAATCTCATTGCAGGAACTCAAAATGGTACTCAGTAGTTTGTAATGGCGCCCATATGCTTGTATGAATGCCTGAAAACATCAGGGGGTGCTCCTAATGAGATGACGGATGGTGTCCTGAGATATTTCCTCCCAGATCTGGACCAGGGCACCACTGAGCTCTGGAACAGATTTAGGTGCAAACTAATGGTGTCAGATGGACCGAAACATACTGTCCCAGAGGTGTTCTATTGGATTTAGGTCTGGCAAGAGTGGGGGCCATTCAATGGTATAAATTCCTTCATACTCCAGGAACTGGCTCCATACTCTCGCCACATGAGGCAGGGCTTTGTAATGCACCAGGAGGAACCCTGGACCCACTGCACCAGTGTAGGGTCTGACAATGGGTCCAAGGATTTCATCCCGATACCTAATAGCAGTCAGAGTGCTATTGTCTAGCCTGTAGAGGTCTGTGCGTCCCTCCATGAATATCGCTACCCAGACCATCACTGACCCACCACCAAACCGGTCATGCTGAATGATGGTACAGGCACCATAACGCTTCTCCAGACCCTTTCACATCTGTCACATGTGCTTAGGGTGAACCTGCTCTCATCTGTGAAAAGCACAGGGCGCCAGTGGTAGATGTAGGTGTTTAATGGCAAATGCTAATCGAGCTCCACAGTGCTGGACAGTGAGCACAGGGCCCATTAAAGGAGGCCGGGCCCTCAGGCCACCCTCATGAAGTCTGTTTCTGATTGTTTGGTCAGAGACATTCACAGCAGTAGGAGCAGATACTGGTCCTGCTGATGGATTAAGGACCTTTTTTGGCCCTGTCCAGCTCTTCTAGACTAACTGTCTGTCTCCTGGAATCTC
The DNA here is from genome assembly GCF_965119305.1 of Pelophylax lessonae. Taxonomy (NCBI): domain Eukaryota; kingdom Metazoa; phylum Chordata; class Amphibia; order Anura; family Ranidae; genus Pelophylax; species Pelophylax lessonae. The sequence continues at coordinate 82,517 of NW_028120131.1, read as the reverse complement.
TTTCATGCTCTTGAGACTGTGATAGGAGACACAGCAAACCTTATGGCAATGGCACATATTGATGTGCCATCCTGGAGGAGTTATACTGCCTGTGCAACCTCTATAGGTATCGCCTCATACTACCAGTAGTGACACTGAACCTAGCCAAATTCAAAACTAGTGAAAAACAGTCAGAAGATGAGTAGGGAAAAATATGTCAGTGACCTCCACCTGTAAAGCCATTCCTGTTTTGGAGGTCGCATCATTGTTGTCAATCTAATGCACCTGTTGTTAATTTCATTAACACCAAAGCAGCTGAAACTGATTAACAACCCCCTGTGCTACTTAACTGACTGGATCAATATCCCAGGAGTTTAATTCATTTGATGCTATACTCTGAATAATAAGTGTTCCTTTCATTTTTTTGAGCAGTGTAAATTAAGGCTTGACCTTGAACATATAAGAGGCAACCGAGCTGAGAGAATATAACACTGGTCAGTAATTAGAACAGAGTAATGCACTGTATAAGAGTGGGAGTACAAAATGATACATGTGCAATTACCAGAGATGGTATTTGGGCCCATTTCTTCACTATTTACCCAAGTCAGCTTAACCACTTCCAGACTGCCCAACTACGTCGCTACTTTGACGTTAAATATCGCTGTTATGGCAGAAGATAGCTGTCATAACCCTGGTATTTCTCTACACAGCCGGCAGTCCTCTTTCACATAAAAGTGGTCCCAGTGGCAGTTTCCCTACAGGATCACTTTTATGGGTGGCGGGAGAGGTGCCCACCCCCCTTACGCCGCTTTCCCGCCGCTTTCCCGCCATTTTCCCCGCTTATCGGAGCCATTAGTAGCGGGGAAAAAAACGATCCGGTCCTTTCGGGTCCCAGGCAGGAAGTCAAGTGAGGACAAAATGGCCCCCACTCAACTCTATGGCCTTGGATGACTGGATGTGATGTCACATGTCGCTTCCGCCCAATGGCCTTAAAGGGCCTATTTTTTTTGTTAAAAAAAATTAAGTTTTTTTTTTGTTTTTAAGGGTAGATGTGACAAATGAGGTCTTTTTGACCCCAGATCTTACATTAAAGAGGACCTGTCCTGCTTATTTCTATTGCAAGGGTTGTTTACATTCCTTGTAAGAGGAATAAAAGTGACCAAAAATTTTTTTTTAAAGGGACAGTGTAAAAATAAAAAATAAAAAGGTATTCAATCCATACATGTGAAGTATTGCCACGATCGTTGGAGCGAGAGCAATAATGCTAGCCCTAGACCTCCTCTATAACTCTAAACTAGTAACCTGTAGAATGTTTTAAAGCATCATCTATGGAGATTTTTAGGTATGAATGTTTGTTTCCATTCCACAAGCGTGCGTAATTTTGAAGCATGACATGTTAGATATCAATTTACTCGGCGTACATTGTCTTTCACATTATAGAAAAAAATTGGGCTAACTTTACTGTTTTGCGTTTGTAAGACCTCTGCGCAAATACGGTGTGACATAAAATATTGCAATGATCATTTTATTCTCTAGGGTCTCTGCTAAAAAAAAAAATATATATATATATAATTTTTGGGGGTTCTACGTAATTTTCTAGCAAAAAATACTGATTTTAACTTGCAAACAACAAGTGTCAGAAATAGGCCCGGTCCTTAGGTGGTTAAACAGTAACAGGATTATGAAAGATGACGCAAAGGGGCAGAATATTTAGTGGATAAGTCTAAACCCCCAGAGCTACACCACTTACTAGTGCACTGGGGTGGTCATCCTAGGTCCAAGTCTACCTGCAGGACTTCTTTAGGCCTAACAACTCCAAATGGATCACAGATGGTGAAATCTAGGCAAATTTAGGTAGACTGAAAGGTGCAGACTTTGAATAGTTTCTTCTGCCGGCTATCGTTGGGGTCCTTTAATAGTGGTGCACTAATGGTAATGTTTTGAAGCCTATGTGCAAGAGTGCTTTGTATTGATGGATTGAAGTGGAACATAAACATATAGATGATTACGAGCCTCAGTTTCTGCTGTACAGTCAATGCAATTGGGTTAAAAACCCTCTCACCAGTCCTGCGCTTCATAGTTAGATGTCGATGGTGGAGGGGACCCTGATGGGTTGATGACTTGAGTTCCGGTGAACCCACACAAGGACGATTGGTGATGCTGATGGCATCGCAGGGCGAGTAAAAGTACACAAAAAACAGAGCAAAAGAAAACCTAGTAACAAGCTAGTAAACCCCCCCTCTCACACCCCACCCAACAACCCAGGCTCTACCCATCACGCCCATCACAATGGACGGATGAGCTTCATAGAGAGGCTATAAACACCTCAGTAGATTCCCAACACGCTTACAGCTTCACAATATTACTACGAGGATGCAGAAAATCAGTCAGCAGCACACTTTTATCACCAATCTATGCATACACCAAAATGGATACCTGTCTCCGTTCAGCAGGCGGTCGAGGCCGGGCTGTCCAGCCACAGCTTCCAGGCCTTGTCAAACTTGTTCAGACAACCTCTACTTAAGTAAGTAGCCTTATAGAGCGGAGTGACCTTATTCACCAGACCCTTCCAAAAGAGGGCAGTCGGAGCCATCGGTCTCTTCCAGTATAGGAGCAGGGCCTTATGAGCATAAAATAGCAACAAGCTTAATAATGTACAGAGGGCTCTGGCCGGCACCAAATTGTCAACTAACCCCAGCAGGCAAACGTCCACAGTTCTAGGAACCTGTACAGTCGTCACCTCCTCAATACATCGCAGCACAGCAGTCCAGAAATCCTGAACCACCTGGCGTTGCCAGAAAATCTGCTCAAAATCTGCCGAAGCATCGCCAGCATTCAGCCGAAGATCACGGGTAAATGCAAGCAAGCCTGGCGGGCATATAGTAGATTCTGTGGAAAAATTTAAAGTGGATCAACTGATCCCTAGCAGAAACCAGGTGAGTAAATGGAGAACTCCACATATCATCCCAGTCTTCTCCCCCCAAGTCTGGCACCTCCTCCACCCATTTTTCCCTGCACCTATGCACCGCCAACGGGGGGGGGGGTGACAAACAGTTCCTTGTATAGCTCCGACAGTGGCTTCTTCATGTCCTCAGCCTGCACAATAGTCTCCAATGCGGAAGTTTTGACCTCAAGGCGAGAGGAGCCAAACTGTGAAAGAAAGGCATGACGCAGCTGAAGGTACCTGAACATGCAAGGATTGGGTAGGTTGAAACTGGTTTTCAAATCGTCAAAATGTCACAGTTCCCCGTTGGACGTAATATCACCCAGCGTCTTGATTCCCTTAGATGCCCATATGACAGGGTTGGATATAGAGTGAAGATGGGGAAACCGAGGATTCAGCCACAGGGGGAAGGCCGGAGAAAACACAGATGCTCCGGGCGCCAGCAGTGCCTGCATCTGGTCCCAGGCTTTGATAGTGGTACGCATCGTCCCCTTCAGGGAAAAATTGGAACCAGGGCCATGATGCAGAAGGAGATGGAGACAGAGACTCTCATACGAGCCCAAAACAGCCGCCTCCAACACTGTAGCAGAATTCCCATTGTCACCGCGAAGCCACCTATGTGCAAACACCCCTTGTCCCGCCAAAAAGTACTTATACAAGTCGAGCAAAGTGAGCCCCCCCTGTCCCCATGGTTCCTGAAGCACTTTCAAGCCTATTCTAGGAGGAGAATTACCCCAGACAAGGGAGCCTATCAGGCCATTCACCCTGCGGAAAAAGCAACGGGGAACCCACACAGGGAAAATACAAAAAGACCGGAAGTATTTTCATTTTAATAAGGTTTATACACCCCCAAACCGACAGCGGCAGACTCCTCCACACTTCCGTCCTCTGTTTAAGGACATCCAGTAGGGGCAGTAGATTCAAGCTAAGATAGTCCGCCACTCTCGCAGAGACCCGGACTCCCAGATACGTAAGACTGGTAACCCACTGAAGCCGCAATGCCACATCAGCTGCAACCTGGGTGTCAGGGTCAAGCGGCAGAATTGTGGACTTGTCCCAGTTCACCCTGAGCTTCAAGAATTTAGCAAATGTATCCAAAATTTTAAAGACTGCCTGTAGGGATCGACCAGGGTCGCTCAGAAACCATAACATATCATAAGCGTAGAGCGCTAGGCATTCCCTAATGGAACCAACCTCTAACGAACCGACCTCCGGGGAAGTGCGCAGCGCTATGGCCAATGGTTCTATCATCAAAGGGAACAGAAAGGGCGACAGAGGGCAGCCCTGTCTGGTCCCCCTACCTACCGCAAAGAAAGAGGAAATCAAAGACCCAATCTTTAATGCCATTTGGGGCGCAGAGTAGAGAAGGGAGATCCATTTGCAAAACATCGGACCAAACCCCATGCGCCTCAACACCAGCCCCATGTAGGTCCAATCCACTGAATCAAAGGCCTTGGCTATATCCAGCGACACCACCGCCCTAGTCTCCAGCGAAGTATGGTTGATTTACAAATTAGTAAACAGGTGGCGGAGGTTTGTATCCGTGGACTTGCCCGGCACAAAGCCCGTCTGATCTATGTCCACAAGGGAGGGGAGTACCACGGCCAGTCTGGTGGCCAAGACCTTTGTGAGGATTTTCAAATCCGCATTGAGCAGGGCTATGGGACGGTAAGATGAGCAGAGAGTATGGTCCTTGCCTGGCTTGGGCAGGAGAACCACATACGCCTCCAACATGGACCCCGGCAGCGCCCCCGTTCAAAACACCCGGCATACAGGGATTGAAGACTGGGCGCCAGTGAGTCAGAGTATTGCCGATATTCCACCGGAAACCCATCCGGGCCAGGGGATTTGTGGGGGGGGGGGGGGAGAGAATAGCTTTGGTCCGCCACCAGAAAAGCCAGCAGCTTACCATTCTTGTCTCCCTTCTCAAAGAGTGACACCGCTCTATGTCATATGTTGGTGTGTGCAAAGTTGGTATCCAATAAAGCTAATTGTCATCTGGCCACCTCCAGAGCCATGAAAGCCTTGGCCCCAGAAGCAGCCGCGCACCTCAAGTTGTAAAGCCTCTCTTTGTGCATTCGCCTCTTTAGGGACCGCCTCGATGGCAGAAATGTAGTGCCCCTGCATAACAGCTTTAAAAACATCCCACACCACCTCCCCCCATTGCTGTCAATGGCGGCAAGTATAGGAGCCGTTATGTCCCTTCCTTGAGCGAGCCCCTCTGACGGCTCAGCAGAGCCCTGTGTGGGACCAGGGGAACCCGATTCCCCGTGCACCCCACCCCGGCAGCCATCCCGCCAGGATCCGCCATCCGCGCTGGTAACTGAGCAGCCGAGACAGCTGGGGAGGAAGGGGGGGAGGACGCTGCCGAGACAGGACGCTGCCGAGACAGGCAAAATGGCGGCGCACACGCCTCACAGCTGGGAAGCCTGCTGAGACCACGGGGCCTGTGCTGGGATCCCAGATTTTTTAATCGGCATCAGTTCTCCACAGCTCCCCAAGCCGATGAGGGGCAAAACCACCGCAATCTGTGGAGAAACAGGCCACGGATGGATGTGGATAGAATCGGATGCAGCGGAGCTCCAATGAGACACGTTCGGCATCTTCTACATCCCGGCCACGCCCCCCCCCCCCCGGAAGTGTTCTTTCTTAAGAGGGCCAATTTCCAACACCTGGCATAGCTCATAGATAATACAAGTAAAAAGAAACAACAATCAGTCTGAATCCAGAGTGAAGCCAGAATCTGGCTTGCTCCTTGATTCACCATACCACGTGGACTTTCCTATGCTGCTGGTTAAAGAGGGATAAGTTTATCCCTATCCAATCCATTTATTTTTGTTCATTCTGACTCTGGACATTACAGATTAAAGTGGGATTGTTTGTCTTTGATGATCTTCTAGACAGTAGTTGTATGCTCCCTGTAGTACCGTCTCTGGGACTGGTCACTCTCCCACGGGCTGGTGAGACTCAACCACATATGTACAATTACCCTTACACTTTCACAAACAGGTCAAGATAACTGGTATATTGCCGCTGAAAAGAAACAATCTCTATGGCTCCTCAAGAGTTAGGTGGTCCCGAAGAAGCGGTACTTCCACGAAATGCATAGACCTCTATCCTACAGTATATCTGGATCATATACCATGCAACTCCATGATGACTATATTTGGTAGAATCAATATGCAAGCTTATTTTTTATATGTTGTAGGTTTTAACACATTTTTATTGTCAAATAACCAATAAAATATTTTGTATTTTTATACAGTATATACTTTTGTACTTATGTGTACTTTGGAGGGGTATTTAAAGTTCTACTTGCTCTTTCTGTTTCTAATATATTTGAAATAAGGATGATACCCTCCAACTGTACACAACTTTGATCTGTACCTCCCCCCCCCCCCCTACACATTCAATCAATCTTTGCTCACTCTGAACCCAGAGAGCTCCCCTTCCATATTATATATATATATATATATATATATATATATATATATATATATATACTGTGGGATCTCATCGTATGGCGCTGCTTCTACGTGCATGTGCCATGGCATCGGATCGCAAACCCCACACCACAATTTCATCACAATTGACATCATCATGGGCAGGAAAAAAGGGGAAAGCTCTAAATGAAAGCTTACCTTAGCCCCTTTGTGGAAATATTGTGCATATGTTCTTTTAAGAACAATTCCCTGCTGTGCTAGATGCTTAAAGAAAGACTATAAAGAAATATTTTAAAATAAAAAATAAAATAAAAAATTGATTTTCAAAACTAATATTCGATTTAAGAAAGCAGATAATAAATAAATATGTTAAAACTGGATTTTTGACTTACCTGTAAAATCCATATCTTGGAATACATTAAGCACTTGCCGACCGCCCCATGCAGATTTACTGCGGCAGGGTGGCTCGGCTGCGCATAATCACGTAGATCTACGGGATTATGTGCATGCGGTCTCGGCAGCGTGCGCACGCCACCAGAGCCCCGCCCCCGCTGTGATTAGTCACAGTGGGAGCCAGCCTTCGGGGAAACTGACAGGAGAGCCGCCTGCCTATGTAAACAAAGCAGGTGTCTCTTCTGTCAGACAGGCACAGTGAGATTGTATGTCTCAGCTAAGCTGAATCACCAATCTATGTGTGCCTTTCACAGAGCCCTTCCCCCCTCCTACAGTTAGCAAGAACAATTAGGCTTACATTGAACCACTTGATCACCATTAACCCCTTTCCTGCCAGTGTAATTTATACAGTAATAGTGCATATTATTTAGCACTGATTACTGTTTTAATGTCACTGGTCCCCAAAAAGTGTCAAAAATGTCAGTAAGGGATCCAATCTGTCTGCCGCAATGTCGCAGTCCCGCTAAAAATCGCTGATTGCCACCATTACTAGTAAAAACAAATAAAAATAAAAAGTCCAAAAATCTCTTACGTAGTTTGTAAACGCTATAACTTTTGCGAAAACCAATTAAAATATGCTTTTTGGGATTTGTGGGAGTGCTCCTGTGTTCCTGCATCCTGCTACCTGTATCCTGTTTCTGGACCCTGACCCTGACCCTGACCTCGACCATGCAGCCTGATCCCTTCCCACCTGCTCTCTCCATCTCCTGTTACCCTTTCCCTCTCCTGTCTTGCTCCCAACTCCCTCTGCTTAATCTACCATGTATGACCCTGGCTCTGTTATTACTGCATTCCCTGCTTTCTTGTCTATAGTTGGTTTGGACAGTTGATCATTGTGTGTCACTATTTGGGTATTTGGTTTGTTTTACACAGTTTGGTAAGTTGAAGGTGTGTTAACATTGATTTTGTTCACTTTTCACAGCCTAGAACCTCATACAGCTGCCTTCAACACTCTGTGACCAAGGCAACATCTTCAGAGGCCTCTAAGCAGTAGAAAACGTTACAAAAAAATTAAAACCCAAGGACCAGAAAGCAGCTAACAGCTTGAGCTACTGAAGTCCGATGATGAATAACCCATGATGTGCCTACATTCCTGATAGAATGGGCTGTCCCAAAAAATGGCGGAGCTTCTCCTTTGGACAAGAAGCTTAGGAATAAGCTGATGGATCCATCAAAGGATGGTAAATATTATATGGAAGCTGTGTAGCCTTTCCTTGCGTCTTTAAGAAGCACAAAGACGGAATCTGATTGATGAATAGCAGTAGTTGACCCCAGCGAATCCTGACTAGTGATGTCGCGAACATAAAAGTCGCTGTTCGCGAACGGCGAACGCGAACATCGGCGAATGTTCGCGAACTGGCGAACATTGCGAACCGCCATAGACTTTAATAGGCAGGTGAATTTTAAAACCCACAGGGACTCTTTCTGGCCACAATAGTGATGGAAAAGTTGTTTCAAGGGGACAAACACCTGGACTGTGGCATGCCGGAGAGGGATCACACAAAAAAAAGTTCTTAAAAATTGTAATTTTTTGATAGAGAGCCAATTATTGGAAAAATTAAAAAAAAATAAAAATAAAAAATTTCTTTGGATTTAGCATCTGGGGGTCTAAAAAGTGTACCTGTGAAGTTTCAGCTCTGTAGCATGTCCGGCTAGGGTTAGGGTTAGGGTTAGGGTTATTTTTATGGCTAGGCTTAGAGGGTTAGGGTTAAGGTTAGAGGGTTAGGGTTATGGTTAGAGGGTTAGGGTTAGGTTTAGTGTTAGGGGCTAGGGTTAGGGTTACGGTGAGATACTTAGGGTTAGAGTTAGTAGCCCTACCCCTACCCCTCTAACTCTAACCCTAAGCACTAAAAATAACCCTAACCTTAACCCTAACCCTAGCCCTAACCCTAACCCTAGCCCTAACCCTGATTCTATTTTTTTTCTGGTTCTGGACATGCTGCAGAGCTGAAACTTCACAGGTACACTTTTTAGACCCCCCAAACAATAAATCCAAAGAAATATTTTTTTTGTTAAGTTTTTTTTTTTTTTTCCAATAATTGGCTCTCTATCCAAAATGACAATTTTTAAGAACTTTTTTTGTGTGATTTAGTGTCTAGGGGGTCTAAAAAGTGTACCTGTGAAGTTTCAGCTCTGTAGCATGTCCAGAACCAGAAAAAAAAGATAATTTTTCAGTAGAGCAGGGATGGTGGGAACCCCTTTTACACCTATATGATCTTTTTTTTCTGGTTCTGGACATGCTACATATATATATATATATATATATATATATATATATATATATATATTAAAAAAATACTCAAATACCAGCCCTCAAAGGGGCTTTTGGGGACAATATATATATATATATATATATATATATATATATATATCACAGAACAAAAAAAATTACACAATAGATATATATATATATATATATATATATATATATATATATATATATATATCCAAAAAAAACCTCAAATACCAGCCCTAGGAAGGGCTTTTTGGGGTGCTGTCCTTACAGCAGGAGTGTACCAAGAACACTGGCTAACAAGACCGGGAACACTGACTAACTGTCCCTAGCTATAACAACAGCAGCACCAGCACTTTCCCTGCTCTCAGTAACACAGAAATGATCTAAAATGGATGCTGCCCTTGCTTATTTATAGGAGGTGGGAGGGTGTGGGAGGGAGGTATGCTGATTGGCCTGGAATGTGTCTGCTGACTGTGATGTTCAGGGTCAAAGTTTGCCTCAATGATGATGTATAGGAGGCGGACCGAACATCACATATGTTCGCCCGCAGCGGCGAACGCGAACATGCGAAGTTCGCCGGGTACTGTTCGCCGGCGAACAGTTCTGTACATCTCTAATCCTGACAACCCAAACTGCATTCGAGATGTGAGTAGCCTTGTCACCCCTCAACTGAGGCTTAGGACAGGAGGGAAACACCATGTCCTGGTAATGATTGAAAAAATAAAAACCCTAGACAAAAAAGGATGTCTGAGGCTGTAAAACGACCTAGTTCTAGTGGAGCACCAGGAACAGTTCTTCACAGGAAGGGCAGACAATTTTGAGAAACACACAAAGGTCCAGGCGCTTGAGCAAGTCTAACCGGGAGAAACGTTTAATCTGCTGGATGGTCGCTGCTATCCAAGGCTCATAACCAATGAGATCAAAAGAAAACAAAATTAAGAAAATAGCACTATACCAAAGCAGAAATATAACACCATTATCAATTAATAAAAACATAATTGTTTATTGAACAGACCACGGCTTACAGAGGCAGGCGTTAGCCCCATGGAGCGTTGCCAACAAGGATGAAATACCTGAAAGCGGAGGCTATATGAGTGACAGGGTACTCCAAGTTATTCCAGGGAGATCAGCAGGGCTGTGTGATGAAGGGTAGACACAGCTAGACTCCAAAAGGAAAGGGGTTTGTAGATCAATCCAGTGATGCTCCGATGCCAATATAGAATCTCTTCAGTAGCAATGCGGCCGCCCGGGGGCACAAAGGCAGATGGAAACAGCCAATATGCTCAGGACTGATGGTTGCTCCACGGAGGGAAATGGCCACCCTGGGCATAGAGCGGCCATTATATGCGTCTGGGGAACCACAACCTTAAGGATATTCCGTTGTTTAGAAGGAATGTGGGCCTGCCGGTAGAGTACTTATTTCATAATTCAAGCCAATCCCATTGTCTCAAGATTGTTCAGGCAATAGGAGATAACTTTTGACACTCCTGAACGGTCGACCTGTGCTTCCAAGAGAGGTAGCCCTGCACCTGGACGAGGTGTGGGTCTTTCTGTTGGATCAGTAACCATTCCTCTCATCCGCAGATTTCTGTTGCCTTGACCCGAGGGTCAGAATCCTGCCCCCTATTTGCACATGAGGTAGCAGGTAAAGGTAGAAACAGGAGCAACCTCTGTCTTCTAGGCTAGCATCCCCATCTTCTTCTGGATGCTCCATCTGGAAACAGGACAGAACGTCGGCATGACTTTTGAGTTTCCCTGGTCAGTAATGTATCTTGAGTCTAAATCGTGCCAAGCGAGCTGCCCACCACTGCTCCAATGCCCCCAGTTTTGTGATCTCTAGGTAGGCCAGCAGCTTGTTATCAGTGAAAAACTCTATGTCGGCTCTGGTGAGATACTCCACAAACTTTTCAGTGATAGCCCAGACCAGGGCGAGCAACACAAGCTTAACAGAACTGTAGTTGTGTGGATTCTTCTCAGTGGGCTTCTGCTGGCATAGGCAATGACCCTCTCTTGGCCATCCTGGATTTGGGCAATGACAGCCCCCAGACCTTGGAGGCTCCCATCCATGTACACTCGGAATGGTTTGGTGTAGTCAGCATAGGCCCATAAGAGGGCTGAGGTCAGTCATCGCTTAAGTATTTTAATACCTGCTGACGTTCATGCTATTGGACTTGAATGGAAGGTGGGGGTCTGCCCCTCCCTTGGGAGTTGTAGCCACACAACAACTGGGTAAGCAGATCAGCTATCTGTGCGAATTTCAGGATGAACTGCCGGTAAAATCCCACCAGACCCAGGAAGGAACCTGGTTCCATAATTTATTTATGGGATTGCAAATCCTGGACACCCTGTAATTTACCCAGGTCTGGGGATATGCCTCCAGCTTCGACCACATGCCTCAAGTACTGAACCTTTTGCCACATTAGATGGCACTTGTCAGGCTTGAATTTTAGGCCAGGAGAACACCCGGTCCAGATGTTTCATGTGTTACTCGAATGTCTTGGAGAATATAATAATATATAAGAGGTAAACTAGTACAGTCTCGAAATTGAAATCATGAAGATTGAAATCACCAAGAAATCACCAAGATGCCTTCAGATTGGTGGGACTCTGGGTTGTCTGTCTGCGGGGTTCCCCTTCAGCCCCAGGAGTCAGCAGTTAAATGATAGCCTGGATGGGTTCCTGGATCCAGAACTCCCATAGTTTTTGGATATGTGTCCATAGCGACCACACCGCCAACATTTATGGTCTTCTTCAGGGTCCCTGCGCAACAGTGTAAGGTAAACCAAATCTCCACCACCAAAAGGCCAGTGCAGATTCGTGCTCATGCTCATGCACATTGCACACGTGCTAATATTTATAAGCGAAAGACCAATGTCACTTCTGCAGTGCCAGTTCTACTTGCTGACTTTGTACTGCATTGCCTGGCTGTTAATGACCTTAGCCTATCTCCTGGATTTGCTTGCCTGCTGATTCAGTACCTCACTGCCCAGAGCCGGCTGACTGCTGCTCGTCTCCTGGTTCTGCTTCCATCCCACACTCTGGTGCCAAGCTGTTCCTGCATCCAGTTCCAAGGACTGCGACTACCAGCTCTACCCACCTAAAGAGTGAACATCACCAGCTAGCTGCTAAGGCACTCATGCCACTCCTTGTCTTTACACTCTCTGTTCCGCCTTCAGGAGTGTTAGATGGGAGGTGCAAGAGAGGCCTCCACAACATTCCAGTCTTCAACAGATACGTAATAAACAGTTTTTCGTCCTGATGAGGTAAGGGTGAATGTTTTTTAGAGGAGGCTACCCCGTGCTCTTCAAGGTGGCCAGATTCTGAGCTAGCTTTATCAGTGCTGTTTGCAAGGCTGACAGGCCTGTCAGTGCCAGGGTTTCCTCCTAGAGGTACACAGGCTCAAATTTCTTGGTGACTGCCACTGTGGTGGGTTGCACTTTAACTTTCTCCTGCAGGGCTCTCTGAACCAGGCCTGCCTTCAGACAATTGACCCTTTCACTTTGAACTCTCACCTTTGCAAGGTATGTCTGGGCCGCAAGTCATTATAGTTAGTTAGGGACTAGGACTGTTCATATTGAAATGTACTGCAAGTAAAAGTTATGTTCATTGTTTTCAGGCCTGGTCTAAAGTTATTGAAAGGGGTGCATAATGGTACTGGCATATCCAAATGAACCTGGGCCTGTAAAGCACTAGAGGGGTATGAAGTGCATTACGTTACAGTGTAATCTCAGCATGCTAAAGAAGAACAAGGCCTTTGCTAAGGGCAACTAAGTACTAAGTACACATAAAAGACACAAGGCAAACAGTCTAAGGCATGGTACCTAGGTAAGGTGAGGTATCCTCTGGTAGCAAGGGGGTGGATATTTGAGCTCTCTCTCTAGCAGTCCATCTCCCTTGGTTTCTGGGAGAAGATCAGTGTTGTGTAGGCCCTTAACCTAACTGTAAGGTGCATAAGAGGAGGAGTTAACATGCATGGGATCTTTGCTATGTGTCTGGTGGGATCTCATTCTGTTACTAGGAGTGAGGTAACAGAGATACACTGGCTGGTGGAGGTAGTGTGGTTTGGCCCTATACTCTGAATACAAGATATATAAGTCACTGTGTGTAAAGCTATTCTGCAACACCTAATAGAGAAACTCAGCTTTATTGCTAAATCCAGTGAAAAGTTCATCTCTAAATCGGGAGACTGCCTTAAAATGATTGTAAAGTCTTGTTTTTTTTTTTTTTTTCGAATAAAATAACAAACATGTTATACTTACCTCCTCTGTGCAGATGGTTTTCAAATGGCAGCCTGGATTCTTTTCTTCTCTGGTCCTTGGCTGCAGCTCCTGGACCCTCCCTGCTGTTGAGTGCCCCCGCAGCAAGTAGCTTACTATGGGGGCACACTAGCCGAGCCGCAGGTCTGTGTATCCATTCAGACATAGAGCCCTGGTTTGGCCCCGCCCTCTCTCTCTCCTTATTTGCTAACTGAGTTTGATTGGGCTCAGGTAAGTATGGGGGGGGGGGGCTAGAGGGGACTGTTGCACACAGAAGGTTTTTTATCTTAATGCATAGAATGCATTAAGATAAAAAAAAAACCTTCTGACTTTACAACCAGTTTAATGTTAGATTGTTCACATGACTGCAGCACCTACCTTGAGGAGACCAAGCACTACTCACTAGGAGCTGTGCTACCTATCCCATAAGGACGAATCCCACATTTTCTAGATATTATCCAATGGTGGTCTTGTTGACCTTCCGCCACGATCCTCTTCCACAGCTCCCGGGAAAGGGGATGTTATTCCCTATGCACCTCAAAACTACTTCATGTGATTTTTGCTATCTTTGTTATTTTATCAGTGCCAACAGACACGCTTATACTTATATACGTTGCATCTAATCCTGATGATTGGTTACAACCATGAAACGCGTAGAGCTGTAAGGATGCCACGTCATGATCATTATGTGTCTACTAGCCTCCTATGTATTGCAATAAATTTTAACTCTAATTTATTTATATTACCCATATCTGATGCTAGTCCATATTACCCAATTGGACACCATTGACATCATTATATGCAATCTTATTATGCTTGCTGCAATGGGCTGTCTATTATATATTTCTGAATGTCATCTACCATTAATGATGTATCCATGTCATTTTGGTTTGATGTAAGATGTATATACATATCTATTAACTAAATACGGTGTTATGTTTTTTATGTATTTATGTTATTTATCAGTAATGACCACCACTGTCATTATGTTATGTTATGATGTTAACCTATGTATCTATTTATTAAAATGTGACAATCAATTATGCTGTTATGGATTTTATATGCACTTATGCAATAATTACGCCAGCCCATTGATACATTCATATACAATTCCTCTGATTGCTGCCAATGTTTCATTTAAAGTCCCAACCTCCTTTTGTTTTTTTTATATATGCATAGGGATGGAAGGAACATGACCTTACCCTGTCGTTTCCTCATCTAAAGTCCCAAATTTCTTCTCCCCCCCCCCTTTCAATATGACTGTAGCTCATGACTTGTCCCGGGTATTGGTGAGCGTGCCTTTGGGCAAATATACCCCTAGTGAAGGGGCACACAGGCTCCTCCCACAAACTACTTAGTATGAGTGTGATCAGTGCATTCTCCTGCTCAAGAGGTTACTATTTAGGTAGAGTCAGGATTTGTCCTTAATATAACAAATGTAACAGTATCATGGAGCACTGCTCAGAAAATGTTACAGACAATATTTGTACTATGTACATTACATACTGTACTTCTGACTCCTGCACCCTGTGTGTAGGCTCCACTACTAAGTCCCTCCCACTGTTAGCACAATTTTGCCACACCTACCTCTTGATGAGGCGTACTATGGTCTCACCCCCTGATCCACCCCTATTATTAGGAATTATGATTTTCAAAAGGTATGCTGATCATTATAACATTAGGTGATATGGAAACCACCATATCTGGAATTTAATCGACTCCAGGGCAAAATGTATAACTTTTACATTTAACAGGTATAACAAATACAAACAAAATGCGCAGACATATCTGCAGTCAGGACAGTAATGTGCAATAAATTAAGTTGTATTGTATGAAAAGTTCCTTACCATAGTTATCAAATGAAGATTCATTATCTGTAAAAGTATTGGAGTAAAGTGTTAGAGAATCACACAATAAGAACATTACAATCCAGTTATTTTGATACACAATTGTTTTAATTTATTTTAATTTTACCTTCTTCTATCCATGTTAATTTATGTTATTTGAAACTTCAGGAGTAATGAGCAGTAAATTGATTATTCAATATCCAATGTCCATAATAACATTACAGGTCCTCTTACCTCAATCCTGTCCATAATAACATTACAGGTCCTCTTACCTCAATCCTCTCCATAATAACATTACAGGTCCTCTTACCCAATCCTGTCCATAATAACATTACAGGTCCTCTTACCCCAATCCTGTCCATAATAACATTACAGGTCCTCTTATCCCAATCCTGTCCATAATAACATTACAGGTCCTCTTACCTCAATCCTCTCCATAATAACATTACAGGTCCTCTTACCCAATCCTGTCCATAATAACATTACAGGTCCTCTTACCCCAATCCTGTCCATAATAACATTACAGGTCCTCTTATCCCAGTCCTGTCCATAATAACATTACAGGCCCTCTTATCCCAATCCTGTCCATAATAACATTACAGGTCCTCTTACCCCAATCCTGTCCATAATAACATTACAGGTCCTCTTACCCCAATCCTGTCCATAATAACATTACAGGTCCTCTTACCCCAATCCTGTCCATAATAACATTACAGGTCCTCTTACCCCAATCCTGTCCATAATAACATTACAGGCCCTCTTACCCCAATCCTGTCCATAATAACATTACAGGCCCTCTTACCCCAATCCTCTCCATAATAACATTACAGATCCTCTTATCCCAATCCTGTCCATAATAACATTACAGGTCCTCTTACCCCAATCCTGTCCATAATAACATTACAGGTCCTCTTACCTCAATCCTGTCCATAATAACATTACAGGTCCTCTTACCCCAATCCTCTCCATAATAACATTACAGATCCACTTATCCCAATCCTGTCCATAATAACATTACAGGCCCTCTTATCCCAATCCTGTCCATAATAACATTACAGGTCCTCTTACCCCAATCCTGTCCATAATAACATTACAGGTCCTCTTACCCCAATCCTGTCCATAATAACATTACAGGTCCTCTTACCCCAATCCTGTCCATAATAACATTACAGGCCCTCTTATCTCAATCCTGTCCGTAATAACATTACAGGTCCTCTTACCCAAATCCTGTCCATAATAACATTACAGGTACTCTTATCCCAATCCTGTCCATAATAACATTACAGGTCCTATTACCAGTGGTGGGATTCAGCCGGTTCGCACCGGTTCCATAGAACCGGTTACTAACGTTCTGCGAGTTCGCAGAACCGGCTGAATCCCTCTGCGCGTCCGAGCGCAGTACAATTGAATGTCCCGCGCTCGGACCGCGCAGCCGCAGACGTGGCGGCCAAGGAGCGGAGCAGTGCGCCCCGACCCGCCCATTCTGTGACAATAGCGAATGAGAATTCGCTATTGTCACACGGATCCTCCTCCTGGCCAATCAGGGAGCGGGTCCTCCCGCTTCCTGATTGGCCGAAAGGCAAACACCGTGCCATTGGACGAGGAGGAGGCGCAGCGGGAGGACTGAAGACTCGGAGACGCGGGGAGCCGGGGACTGAAGAGAAGCTGCGAGAGAGGTAAGTGCGGGGGGATCGCTGGCACTCTGCAATCATTGAGGGCAATGTGTGGCTGGCACTCTGCAATCATTGGGTGAAATGTGTGGCTGGCATTCTGCAATCATTGGGGGCAATATGTGGCTGGCACTCTGCAATAATTGGGGGCAATGTGTGGCTGGCACTCTGCAATCATTGGGGGCAATGTGTGGCTGGCACTCTGCAATCATTGGGGGCAATGTGTGGCTGGCACTCTGCAATCATTAGGGGCAATGTGTGGCTGGCACTCTGCAATCATTGGGGGCAATGTTGTGGCTGGCACTCTGCAATCATTGGGGGCAATGTGTGGCTGGCACTCTGCAATCATTGGGGGCAATGTGTGGCTGGCACTCTGCAATCATTGGGGGCAATGTGTGGCTGGCACTCTGCAATCATTGGGGGCAATGCTGTGGCTGACACTCTGCAATCATTGGGGGCAATGTGTGGCTGGCACTCTGCAATCATTAGGGGCAATGCTGTAGCTGGCACTCTGCAATCATTGGGGGCAATGCTGTGGCTGGCACTCTGCAATCATTGGGGGCAATGTGTGGCTGGCACTCTGCAATCATTGGGGGCAATGTGTGGCTGGCACTCTGCAATCATTGGGGGCAATGCTGTGGCTGGCACTCTGCAATCATTGGGGGCAATGCTGTGTTCTGGCACTCTGCAATCATTGGGGGCAATGCTGTGTTCTGGCACTCTGCAATCATTGAGGGCAATGCTGTGTTCTGGCACTCTGCAATCATTGGGGGCAATGTGTGGCTGGCACTCTGCAATCATTGGGGGCAATGCTGTGTTCTGGCACTCTGCAATCATTGGGGGCAATGCTGTGTTCTGGCACTCTGCAATCATTAAGGGCAATGCTGTGTTCTGGCACTCTGCAATCATTGGGGGCAATGCTGTGTTCTGGCACTTTGCAATCATTGGGGGCAATGTGTGGCTGGCACTCTGAAATCATTGGGGGCAATGCTGTGTTCTGGCACTCTGCAATCATTGGGGGCAATGCTGTGTTCTGGCATTTTGCAATCATTGAGGGCAATGCTGTGTTCTGGCACTCTGCAATCATTGGGGGCAATGTGTGGCTTGCATTCTGCAATCATTGGGGCCAATGCTGTGGCTGGCACTCTGCAATCATTGGGGACAATGCTGTGTTCTGGCACTCTGCAATCATTGGGGGCAATGCTGTGTTCTGGCACTCTGCAATCATTGGGGGCAATGCTGTAGCTGGCACTCTGCAATCATTAGGGGCAATGCTGTGGCTGGCACTCTGCAGACATTGGAGGTAATGCTGTGGCTGGCACTCTGCAATCATTAGGGGCAATGCTGTGGCTGGCACTCTGCAATCATTGGGGGCAATGCTGTGGCTGGCACTCTGCAATCATTGGGGGCAATGTGTGGCTGGCACTCTGCAATCAATGGGGGCAATGCTGTGGCTGGCACTCTGCAATCATTGGGGGCAATGTGGCTGGCACTCTGCAATCATTGGGGGCAATGCTGTGGCTGGCACTCTGCAATCATTGGGGGCAATGTGTGGCTGGCACTCTGCAATCATTGGGGGCAATGCTGTGGCTGACACTCTGCAATCATTGGGGGCAATGTGTGGCTGGCACTCTGCAATCATTGGGGGCAATGCTGTGGCTGGCACTCTGCAATCATTGGGGGCAATGCTGTGTTATGGCATTCTGCAATCATTAGGGGCAATGCTGTGTTCTGGCACTCTGCAATCATTGGGGGCAATGCTGTGTTCTGGCACTCTGCAATCATTGAGGGCAATGCTGTGTTCTGGCACTCTGCAATCATTGGGGGCAATGTGTGGCTGGCACTCTGCAATCATTGGGGGCAATGCTGTGTTCTGGCACTCTGCAATCATTGGGGGCAATGCTGTGTTCTGGCACTCTGCAATCATTGAGGGCAATGCTGTGTTCTGGCACTCTGCAATCATTGGGGGCAATGCTGTGTTCTGGCACTCTGCAATCATTGGGGGCAATGTGTGGCTGGCACTCTGCAATCATTGGGGGCAATGCTGTGTTCTGGCACTCTGCAATCATTGGGGGCAATGCTGTGTTCTGGCACTCTGCAATCATTGGGGGCAATGTGTGGCTGGCACTCTGCAATCATTGGGGGCCATGCTGTGTTCTGGCACTCTGCAATCATTGAGGGCAATGCTGTGTTCTGGCACTCTGCAATCATTGGGGGCAATGTGTGGCTTGCATTCTGCAATCATTGGGGGCAATATGTGGCTGGCACTCTGCAATCATTGGGGGCAATGCTGTGGCTGGCACTCTGCAATCATTGAGGGCAATGCTGTGTTCTGGCACTCTGCAATCATTGGGGGCAATGCTGTGGCTGGCACTCTGCAATCATTGGGGGCAATGTGTGGCTGGCACTCTGCAATCATTGGGGGCAATGCTGTGGCTGACACTCTGCAATCATTGGGGGCAATGTGTGGCTGGCACTCTGCAATCATTAGGGGCAATGCTGTAGCTGGCACTCTGCAATCATTGGGGGCAATGTTGTGGCTGGCACTCTGCAATCATTGGGGGCAATGTGTGGCTGGCACTCTGCAATCATTGGGGGCAATGTGTGGCTGGCACTCTGCAATCATTGGGGGCAATGCTGTGGCTGGCACTCTGCAATCATTGGGGGCAATGCTGTGTTCTGGCACTCTGCAATCATTGGGGGCAATGCTGTGTTCTGGCACTCTGCAATCATTGAGGGCAATGCTGTGTTCTGGCACTCTGCAATCATTGGGGGCAATGTGTGGCTGGCACTCTGCAATCATTGGGGGAAATGCTGTGTTCTGGCACTCTGCAATCATTGGGGGCAATGCTGTGTTCTGGCACTCTGCAATCATTAAGGGCAATGCTGTGTTCTGGCACTCTGCAATCATTGGGGGCAATGCTGTGTTCTGGCACTCTGCAATCATTGGGGGCAATGTGTGGCTGGCACTCTGCAATCATTGGGGGCAATGCTGTGTTCTGGCACTCTGCAATCATTGGGGGCAATGCTGTGTTCTGGCACTCTGCAATCATTGGGGGCAATGCTGTGTTCTGGCATTTTGCAATCATTGAGGGCAATGCTGTGTTCTGACACTCTGCAATCATTGGGGGCAATGTGTTGCTTGCATTCTGCAATCATTGGGGCCAATGCTGTGGCTGGCACTCTGCAATCATTGGGGGCAATGCTGTGTTCTGGCACTCTGCAATCATTGGGGGCAATGCTGTGTTCTGGCACTCTGCAATCATTGGGGGCAATGCTGTGGCTGGCACTCTGCAATCATTAGGGGCAATGCTGTGGCTGGCACTCTGCAGACATTGGAGGCAATGCTGTGGCTGGCACTCTGCAATCATTAGGGGCAATGCTGTGGCTGGCACTCTGCAATCATTGGGGGCAATGCTGTGGCTGGCACTCTGCAATCATTGGGGGCAATGTGTGGCTGGCACTCTGCAATCAATGGGGGCAATGCTGTGGCTGGCACTCTGCAATCATTGGGGGCAATGCTGTGGCTGGCACTCTGCAATCATTGGGGGCAATGCTGTGGCTGGCACTCTGCAATCATTGGGGGCAATGTGTGGCTGGCACTCTGCAATCATTGGGGGCAATGTGTGGCTGGCACTCTGCAATCATTGGGGGCAATGCTGTGGCTGACACTCTGCAATCATTGGGGGCAATGTGTGGCTGGCACTCTGCAATCATTGGGGGCAATGCTGTGGCTGGCACTCTGCAATCATTGGGGGCAATGCTGTGTTATGGCATTCTGCAATCATTGAGGGCAATGCTGTGTTCTGGCACTCTGCAATCATTGGGGGCAATGCTGTGTTCTGGCACTCTGCAATCATTGAGGGCAATGCTGTGTTCTGGCACTCTGCAATCATTGGGGGCAATGCTGTGTTCTGGCACTCTGCAATCATTGGGGGCAATGTGTGGCTGGCACTCTGCAATCATTGGGGGCAATGCTGTGTTCTGGCACTCTGCAATCATTGGGGGCAATGCTGTGTTCTGGCACTCTGCAATCATTGAGGGCAATGCTGTGTTCTGGCACTCTGCAATCATTGGGGCAATGCTGTGTTCTGGCACTCTGCAATCATTGGGGGCAATGTGTGGCTGGCACTCTGCAATCATTGGGGGCAATGCTGTGTTCTGGCACTCTGCAATCATTGGGGGCAATGCTGTGTTCTGGCACTCTGCAATCATTGAGGGCAATGCTGTGTTCTGGCACTCTGCAATCATTGGGGGCAATGTGTGGCTTGCATTCTGCAATCATTGGGGGCAATGCTGTGGCTGGCACTCTGCAATCATTGGGGGCAATGCTGTGTTCTGGCACTCTGCAATCATTGGGGGCAATGCTGTGGCTGGCACTCTGCAATCATTAGGGGCAATGCTGTGGCTGGCACTCTGCAGTCATTGGAGGCAATGCTGTGGCTGGCACTCTGCAATCATTAGGGGCAATGCTGTGGCTGGCACTCTGCAATCATTGGGGGCAATGCTGTGGCTGGCACTCTGCAATCATTGGGGGCAATGTGTGGCTGGCACTCTGCAATCAATGGGGGCAATGCTGTGGCTGGCACTCTGCAATCATTGGGGGCAATGCTGTGGCTGGCACTCTGCAATCATTGGGGGCAATGCTGTGGCTGGCACTCTGCAATCATTGGGGGCAATGTGTGGCTGACACTCTGCAATCATTGGGGGCAATGTGTGGCTGGCACTCTGCAATCATTGGGGGCAATGCTGTGGCTGACACTCTGCAATCATTGGGGGCAATGTGTGGCTGGCACTCTGCAATCATTGGGGGCAATGCTGTGGCTGGCACTCTGCAATCATTGGGGGCAATGCTGTGGCTGGCACTCTGCAATCATTGGGGGCAATGCTGTGTTATGGCATTCTGAAATCATTGAGGGCAATGCTGTGTTCTGGCACTCTGCAATCATTGGGGGCAATGCTGTGTTCTGGCACTCTGCAATCATTGGGGCAATGCTGTGGCTGGCACTCTGCAATCATTAGGGGCAATGCTGTGGCTGGCACTCTGCAGTCATTGGGGGCAATGCTGTGGCTGCCACTCTGCAATCATTAGGGGCAATGCTGTGGCTGGCACTCTGCAATCATTGAGGGCAATGCTGTGGCTGGCACTCTGCAATGATTGGGGGCAATGCTGTGGCTGGCACTCTGCAATCATTAGGGGCAATGCTGTGGCTGGCACTCTGCAATCATTGGGGGCAATGCTGTGGCTGGCACTCTGCAATCATTGAGGGGAAATGCTGTGGCTGGCACTCTGCAATCATTGAGGGCAATGCTGTGGCTGGCACTCTGCAATGATTGGGGGCAATGCTGTGGCTGGCACTCTGCAATCATTAGGGGCAATGCTGTGGCTGGCACTCTGCAATCATTGGGGACAATGCTGTGGCTGGCAGTTTGCAATCATTAGGGGCAATGCTGTGGCTGGCACTCTGCAATCATTGAGGAAAATACTGTGGCTGGCACTCTCCAATCATTGGGGGCAATGTGCATTGAAAGGGGGCATGCTGGTCTCCCTGCATTGAAAGGGGGTCACGCTGGTCACTGTGCATTGAAAGGGGGCACGCTGGTCTCTGTGCATTTAAAGGGGGCACGCTGGTCATTCTGCTGGGAAAGTCGGAACTGGTTACTAAAATTTTTGAATCCCACCACTGCCTATTACCCCAATCCTGTCCATAATAACATTACAGGCCCTCCTACCCTAATCCTGTCCATATCCTGTCCAAATTAATATTACAAGTCCTCCAACCCCAATCCTGTCCATAGTGATGAACAGACCCCCCCCCCCCCAGATTCAATTCGCACCAGAATTTCAGAACATGGAAAAAGTTTGGGCCAGAGCCACAAACCCAATAAGGTCTATGGAACCCGAACTTCAAAAGTCCCCACTTTGAAGGCTTATATGCAAATTATTAGCCATAAAAGGGGTACGGGGGCCCGGGTACTGCTCAATGCCAAATTATAGTTTTTAAAGGAGCAGTGATTTTAATGATACTTAAAGTGAAACAATAAAAATGAAAAATTCTGAGGAAGCGTGGCGATCGCCTAGCTGATGGCCGCGTGAGCACAGCACTCTCACCAAGGACCAGGGATTGCTTCTGATCGAGGAGCCATCTCGCCTTCACACCAATATCATCCACTAACTGAACACTGGCTGCACATCACGCAATGCCTCGGAGGAGAGAAATACAGATGCCGCAGAAATTGACGGGATTCTTCCCGACTGTAACCGCCAGACTACACCAAAATGGCGACCGCACCTCACCAACTCACTCTGCTGGCGGACCCCTAGCATCAGGTATGAGATACATGCAAGGACAAAACACACCACATTCAATGAGCCCAGTTAAATTGAAGCCTAGAAGAGACATTGCTGACAATAATGCACATCCAGACACAGGTGACCTGACTGATATGACAACCTCTCCTTCCATGGATACTGGTCCTGCTGACCCGATAGACTTCTTTCAGACCACTGGCCAGCCTGCATCTGATACAACACTCAAGGCGATGTTAATATCCTTAAAGGCATCCTTACAAGCAGACCTGTATTCAGGCTTGCGTCAGTGCAGCACCAAAGTGCAAGCTCTGGGAGACAGAGTGTCTCAAATGGAAGAACAAGTGTCCAGATGTACCACCTCCTTCAACACAATGGTAGATGCTCACGAAGCACACTCAGAAGAGATGACTTGAATTAAATCTAAACTAGCAGATCTGGAAGACAGGTCTAGGCGCAATAACTTAAAAGTCAGAGGTATACCTGAATTGGTGACCCCAATATACTGTATATATATATATATATATATTGTGACAGGAAGTCAGGTAAATCTGGGAATGTAGTCACTGAGAGGAGACACATTCCCACCTGCTTTGAAAGTTCACTGATACTATAGGGTGTTGGCTGCAGAGAGAGCCAGCAGGAAGTTGAAAACCATTCAGCTGTTCAGAATGAGGAGATCAAGGACTCTATAATTTGTCCAGAGAAAATCTATTGAGTGCTGCCTCCTGTCGCTGTGTGAGCTGGGAAGAGGAGGACAGACATATGTGTACCTCCCGACGCCGCGTGGGCATGGGAGAAGGACTGCTGCCGCCTGTCGCCGTGTGGGCTGGGAGAGGGGGACAGTCGGATGTGTGCCTCCCGACAAGCTGGTGAGCATGGGAGAAGACCCCCTACAGCGATGTGAAGCTAAGGAGGGTAACCACGAGTGAAGACGTCTCAAAGGTGAGAAGACAAAGTGTTCCATGTGAAGAGTGTGAAGAGTAAAGGGACCTGTTAAATGAACTATGTTCAATGTGAAGAATCTGAAGAGTAAAGGATCCTGTTATAAATGAACATGTGCTGTGTGAAAGAAAACAAAGGGACATGTTCAATGGACAATGTTTGTGCTGTGTGAAAAGCAAACAAATGGACATTTGAGTGTCTGCTGTAGGATCAGCAGTGTCGGCCCAACAGTAGGTTGGAAAGACTTCTTAGGTAGGTTCCAGCTGTGAGAAGGTAGCCGCCCACAGAGGCAAGGATTTATTTTGTGTTTTATTTTATTTTGGATGTTTTGCTGCATACAGCCTGGTGAAGAAAACACCATTTAATAAACCACACTGTTTGTTTGCAAGCACTTGTCGGCTATCTCTCTGTGAAAACGCACCCCCAAAGGGGTCATCCACGCCTACCACCGAGCTAATCCCTTACATATGGTGGAGGTATGCAGTGGGCATAAGCAGAGATCCCTGCAAGGAAGTGCAAATGTTTGATGAACTTTATCTGGTGCATGAGATTGCACAATCTATGTGTGCAGGAGAGAAGATCCTGACAGAAAAAAAAAAAAAAAGTGTTTTAAAGAGACAGCGGTCTCAAAATTATTTGATGAACTTTGTTGTGTCTGGTGCAAGTGACTGCACAAACTGTGTGTGCAGGAAAAGAGATCTTGCAAGAGAGAGAGAAAAACTACATGTGTTAAAGAGACAGTGGTCTGAAAAATTTTTGCTGGACTGTGAAAAATTTGTTTGTGGAGTTATTGAAGATGGGGCGTTCAAAACGCCTGAAGAATGCAAAGATAGATGAAATGAGAGACCGGATTCTATGGATGGAGGGGATGTTGCCGTCTGAACCAGCCCCATCCATGCCTAAAGAGAGTCTACTAAAGAGGAAGGTTGTTGTCCCTAGCAACACTGATGAAACCGCTATGGAGACGCAGTGTGCTCAGATGAAAAGTAAACTTAAAATGGAGGAGATGTTGAAACATCTGATTATATCAAATGCAGCTCAACAGCAAGCAAATGCAGCTCAACAGCAGGCAAATGCGGATTTTCAGCAGAGCTTTGCAGCTCAACAAAAGGCTCATCAAGAGAGCATGGCAGGCTGGAAACAGAGACGCCAGCAGCCAATGGAGGCCATCGGTTTGGAGAAAACCGAGTATGTGTGCAGGGCTGAGTTGGATGCCTTGCAACGGAAAATGGAAGAAAAGGAACAAGCCTTGGAATTGCTTAAAATGGAGCATAGAAACTTGCAGGAAATGAATGAACTACTCAAGTCTCATGTGTTACAGTGGGAAGAATCCACTGCTCTTCTTTTGGTCGAGTTGCAAAAACGCAGAGAGACTATAATGGAGAAAGATACCATCCTCATGGAAAAGGAAAGTGAAATTCAGACTTTGCAGAAGCAAAGTATGGCTGATATGTTGGAGTTGCGTAATCAGCTGGAAAAAAGTCTTCAGTCTTTGGGAGCTACAAAAATAGACCTGCAGGAGTCGCAGGAACAGAATGTTGCTCTGAAAGCGACATTGTCTCTCAGCGACAAAGAGAAAAGTGAAAGAGAGGCTAAATTACTGAGTACTGTGTATGAGCTCACCACTTTGAGCAATGTGGTAGATGAATTACGTGCAGACTGTGAAAGTTGGAAAGGTGAAGCCCAACGTTTCCAGCAGCAGTTAAAGGAGAAAGAAGCCTGTGTGGCAGAATTACATTCTTATTCCCAGATGCTAGCCAATGAGGTGAAGGCTCTTATGCAGGGAAAAGGAGATTGTGAACATAAGAGGGAAAAAGTAGAGGCACAGCTTCTGGAATCGCAAGTCAAGGTGTCAGAAGGTGACCGATTGTGTGCTAAGCTGTCAGAGAAGGCAAACCGACTGCAGGTTGAGTTGGACAATGTTACAAATCAGCTTTCTCAAGCAGACAGCAAATCTAGAGAAATTGCGGAAGATTTTTCTATCTTGGAATCGCAGCTGCAAGACACGCAGGAACTCTTACAGGAAGAGAGGTGTCAAAGGCTGAGTTTTAGCACAAAGCTCAAACAAATGGAAGATGAGAAAAATGGCTTCCTGGAACAATTAAAAGAGGAGGCGGAAGCAAAGAAAAACCTATCAGAGCAAGTCGCAACATTGCAAGCTCAGATAGCGGTTATGAAAAAACGCATGGAAGAAAGCGTTGGTTCATTACAGTGTGTTGAAGATGTGAAAAAGAAGTTTGATCAGATGCTTGGTGAAGAGAAGAATGTGTCTGCAAAATATGCAGAAGAACGCGCACGTGCAGAAACGGAGGCGCGTGATAACGAGAGCAAAGCCCTGTTCTTGGCTCGCTCTTTGGAGGAAGCTCTAGAGTGTAAGGCTGAACTAGAAAGTGTTAAACAGCTGCGTACAGAAATGGAAGAATTGGTCAGCTCCAAGGATGATGTTGTGAAAAGCGTTCAGGAGCTAGAAAAGTCTAAGCGAGCCTTAGAACAGCAACTAGAAGAGATGAAGATTCCGTTGCAGGAACTGGAAGAGGAATTCCAGGCAACAGAGGATCTGTCCCAAAGAGGGGATAGTGTGCCTGATGCAGTTTTTAAAAGGATCAGTGTTTTGGGGTCTGTCCTGAGTGAGCCTCAGAAATGTGACGACATGTGGCTTGAATCACCCCTTTGGAATAAACCGTTCCTTCAAAAACTTCAAGCATTGGAAAATGTATCATTAGAGCTTCAGCAAACAAAGGAGCTGAGTAAGAAATGTGATGATTTCTCAGTTCAGGCTGAAAACCTAGTGGAGAAAACTAAGGCTGTTGGTGAAAACGTGAAGCAAATGAATAAGTGCCTTTCAGGGAGTGTTTCCAAAATGGAACTGGTGAAAGACGGGTGGCAGAAGTTTGATCGTGATCTTGAGATGCATTCCATGTGGAATTCAGATAGAGAAAAAGAACTAGGTGACCTTGAGCGGTCAAATAGTTCAGCAGAAAGTGCATTGAAGAAACCTGTAAAAGAATGTGTTGCAGTTCCATGCTTCTTCACTGATGCAGAGAGGAGGTCTATAATGGATACCACCCAGATCGCTGGGTTCAACTGTGTTGTTGCCTTTAACCCCGATGTTGGTGGAAGGAAAGTTGATGATGTTCTGGTTGGCTACTTCTGTGAAGAGTTTGGCAAGAAATATAAACTGAATATCAAATCAAATAGTAGGCCTTTACTGCGACTCGCTCAGGAGGGCGAAAAGTTTAAGAAGTTGATGAGTGCAAATGCTTCAGATCTGCCTATGAATATGAAATGTTTGAATGATATTGATATCTCTGGGAAAAGGAACAGGGGTCACTTTGAAGAAATGTGTGACAGCCTGTTGTCTCAATTGGAAAATCCTCTGCACAGCATCTTAGAGCAAGCAAAGCTCAAGAAGGAAGATCATTCCCTTTTACAACAAAAAGTCAATGATTGTGTACAGATGTATGGAGAGGCAACTCAAGTCACAGAGGGATGTCAAGAGTCCCTACTTGGAACAAAGCTTAGTGAAGCAAAGGTTCTCAAAGTTTTGTGGAAAACATTTATGGATTGCAGAGAGAGGCGTCTTAAGAATGTTGAAGACCTTAAGACTAGCCCAATTGAGTTGCCTATGGATCACGGTCCTCCATGGTGGATTGGACAGACGGTTATGAGGGACAAGCTGTCTGACATTTATGAGAAAGCTGTCAATGAAGATGACAGAAACGAGAAGGAGCAAAATGATGCCAAAAATGCAGTTGAAGAATGTGTATATGAGATGAGAGACAAACTGTGTGGCATTTATGAGAAATCTGTCAATGAAGATGACAAAACAGTTTCATCCGGAAGCTTGAGGATAATAGGAGGCTTATCAGTGAGTCAGCAGTGCCTGACACATGCGTGCCTGGAAATATGTGTCCCAACCCTAGGGTTGAAACAAGAGGGGGGGGTATGTGACAGGAAGTCAGGTAAATCTGGGAATGTAGTCACTGAGAGGAGACACATTCCCACCTGCTTTGAAAGTTCACTGATACTATAGGGTGTTGGCTGCAGAGAGAGCCAGCAGGAAGTTGAAAACCATTCAGCTGTTCAGAATGAGGAGATCAAGGACTCTATAATTTGTCCAGAGAAAATCTATTGAGTGCTGCCTCCTGTCGCTGTGTGAGCTGGGAAGAGGAGGACAGACATATGTGTACCTCCCGACGCCGCGTGGGCATGGGAGAAGGACTGCTGCCGCCTGTCGCCGTGTGGGCTGGGAGAGGGGGACAGTCGGATGTGTGCCTCCCGACAAGCTGGTGAGCATGGGAGAAGACCCCCTACAGCGATGTGAAGCTAAGGAGGGTAACCACGAGTGAAGACGTCTCAAAGGTGAGAAGACAAAGTGTTCCATGTGAAGAGTGTGAAGAGTAAAGGGACCTGTTAAATGAACTATGTTCAATGTGAAGAATCTGAAGAGTAAAGGATCCTGTTATAAATGAACATGTGCTGTGTGAAAGAAAACAAAGGGACATGTTCAATGGACAATGTTTGTGCTGTGTGAAAAGCAAACAAATGGACATTTGAGTGTCTGCTGTAGGATCAGCAGTGTCGGCCCAACAGTAGGTTGGAAAGACTTCTTAGGTAGGTTCCAGCTGTGAGAAGGTAGCCGCCCACAGAGGCAAGGATTTATTTTGTGTTTTATTTTATTTTGGATGTTTTGCTGCATACAGCCTGGTGAAGAAAACACCATTTAATAAACCACACTGTTTGTTTGCAAGCACTTGTCGGCTATCTCTCTGTGAAAACGCACCCCCAAAGGGGTCATCCACGCCTACCACCGAGCTAATCCCTTACATTATATATATATATATATATATATATTGCATTGCTCTGAATCAATTGTGGGTATAGAATTGTGTATAAGGAGGCTCCCTATTTGTTTATTTTTTTCTATTGATTAAACTAGATGGATTTGTGTTTTTAACCTGACTTACCATATAACTATATTCACCACTTGGTGAGTTCAAAAATGGAGTTGCAGTGACCCTATAAATGTGTTTTAAATTATTGCACAAACTTAAATCTTCCCTGTTTATTGTACATCCATCTTTGGAAATGTCCCTGCTAAGCTTTGAGAAGATCTGGCAAGTACTATGATATATGACAATAGGGTAAAAGCTGTGCCGTGAGTGGGCTCCAGAACCCAGTATTGGTCAGATCAGACCAAGATGAGGCGTACCCATACGGCAAGTATAGCCGGGAACCCTAGTCTTTATGATATATGTCAAACCTATAACTCAGAATGTTTACCAGATTTAATATATTATAAAGTTAGACCAATAAAATACAAATTCTGGTTGGCTGTGACTTACAATTTCACTTATAGCTTGGAGCCTTGTGAGGAAGATCTGATCTTCTCACCACTTTCTCATGTCTTCTCATGGGCTTCATGAATCATGCTGGTCACATACAGGAAGATTTGGTTATGGATGTGACTGGCTGCTCCATAATTTTACCAACACCGGTGTAGTGCGATGGTCTAACTGTCCGGGAATGATGTGAATTAATTGTTTATGTGAGTCCTCATTTTGCATAGCTTCTGGTTAATTTTGTTGACTTAGCATATCTTTTCAGCCATCTTATTGAGCTTAGAATAGGTTATTACTGCTCGGTACTCACCCTTTCTCATATCGTCGCCATTCACTGCACAGAGCAAGGTGACCAAATATAGAAGGAAGAGAGGTAAAAGTAGATGGACTTCCATCCCTGTAGACACCAAGAAATGAAAGAAGCCTCAACTGATTAAACTAATGGTGGAAGATCTTTGTCAGCAGAAGGACGTGAGCTAATCATATCTGGATGAATGCTGTGTATATCTGTAAATAATGATAAAATATTTTGTCAGTTAGTTAGGGTTGGAATTGCTCCAAGTGTCACTTGTAGTCAGCTGATTAATAAACTAGTGGCACTCTATATGGAAAAGACGGACCTGGAGATCAGGAAGTTTCTATCCACGGAAATTTTTTTTGCTAGATGGCGGTCTTTCATTGGGCGAAAATTCCACGAAGCAGAAAGGAAAACATTAATGTCCTCATTCCAGTATACAAAATGGTATCTGCAAGCATCTCTTGCAAACACCTTGGGCAGTCTGAAAATCTAGGACATTCTAAGTCCCATATCAGTCTCATGGAACGCAACTTAACCCTTCTTCCCTCACTTCAATCTGATTCTCATGGTCGTATTCCAAATCCCCCACACCCCCCTATATCCTATTCCCTCCTTACCACCCCCAACACCACTATTATAGCTTATGTTCAGGATATGTGGCCAGTACAGTGTCATCCGAATATGTCATTTTGATGTTTTGGTTTTTTTTGGTTGATGTTCTCCTCCCGTCCCATGCAAGAATGTTTCAACCCCCTTTGCTACCTTTCTTCCCCGAGGTCCTGCAGTATATATCCATCATTTCTGCCTTCTTTTATGTGAACTTTCGGACCCACAAGTTTAAGCACTGCCTCATGATTTTGTGGTATAACGTGCACCCTATTGTTGCCTAAGAGCCGGTTCACACTACCACGACCAGAAAGTCGCCCCGTGACTTGAAGAGACTTGTTTAGAGACTTGGAAGAGACTTGGAAGAGACTTGGAAGAGACTTGTGCACTACTTTGAAGAGACAGGCGACTTTGTCTGTGGGGAATGCCTGGCTAATCTCTTTCTTCTTCCTGGAAAGTCTGATAACAAGTTGTGTCAATTAAGATAAGGAGGCGACTCCCATTGAAGTATATGGGACAAGTCAGATCACAGGTCGCCTCAAAGTAGTACAGGACCCTTTTCTGAAGTCGGAGCGACTTCAGTAGTACCAATTAAGACGGCACTGATTGATTAACATTGCTTTTGTTATGTCAAGCGACTTGGGGCTACACAAGCCGCCTCACAAGTCGTGCTAGTGTGAATGGGCTCTTACTGTACTGTTCACATTGTTTGTACACTATGTTGTTTCTCAATAAAAATATTAAAAAAATAAAAATAAACTAGTGGCAAATAGTCAGTCAGTGTCCCTCTCGGGGGCTTGAAAGTATTCATTAACCACTTTACCACTAGAGCATTTTGCTGTCTTACGTCTGGGCCACTTTTTGCGATTTGGCACTGTGCGACTTTAACTGACAATTGCGTGGTCATGCGACGCCGTACCCAAACGAAATTTACGTCCTTTTTTTCCCACAAACAGAGCTTTCTTTTGGTGGTATTTGATCACCTGTGCGATTTTTACTTTTTGCGCTATAAACAAAAAAAGAGCGTTTATTTTAAAAAAAAAACAATATTTTTAACATTTTTTTATATGAAATTCCCCCCAAAAAAGATGTAAAAACCAATTTTTTTAAAAATTTTTGGCCAATTTGTTTTCTGCTACATATGTTTGGTAAAAAATATCTCAATAAGCGTATTTTGATTGGTTTGCGCAAAAGTTTTTGCGTTTACTAACAAAGGGAAAGATTTATGTCATTTTTGGTGTTTTTTTTTTAACGAGTAATGGCGGCGATCTGCGATTTTTTTTGCGGGACTGCGACATTGCGGCGGACAGATCGGACCCTTGACTGACATTTTTGACACTTTTGGGGGTACCAGTGACATTACTGCAGTAATCAGTGCTATAAATATGCTCTGTTACTGTAAAAATTACACTGGCAGGGAAGGGGTTAATTTTATTGGAGAGGGAGGGGTTAATGTATGCCTGGGGCTTACTAACGTGTGTGGGGGGGGGGTGACTGAGTGACACAGGGACAGATCGCATGTTCAGCTATGCTGAACACTCCGATCTGTCACTCCCTGTCACTGAGGAGATCCGCCCGCTGTGTTTACACAGGCGGGCGGATCTCCAAACTGGATTCCCCGACGATCGGGGCAGAGCAGCGGCGATCGCCGCTGCTCCTCCCCTGGCCCGACTCCCACTGTGAATGAAAACAGCGGGAGCGTGCCTCCGGCGGCGCGCGAGCGCCTCCTACAGGGGGAGGAGTCTGGCGACGTAGGTCTACGTCTTCAGACGGGATCGTGCCACTTTGCCGCAGTAGTACTCCGGTACATAGCGGTAAAGTGGTTAAATGTCTAAAAACATCATATTCTATCTTCTTAAAATAAGTCTTTCATATTTAAGCAGACCCTATCAGGTCTTTAAAGAAATCAAAAAGGCACTCGTAAAAGAGAAGACAGTATACACATACGTCTTCAGTGGCCTGGTTCTCCTGCATCTCCTCCAGTCCAAGGCTACAGCCTCCATTCGCCTTTTTAGCATTCAACACCTCCAGGAGTCTCAGATTATGTGTCCCCACTGCATATACTGCTTTCATTCTCCGTTTAGCCCTTATATCACTACAGGACACAGCAGTGATGTATGGATCAGAGGAAGTAACCTTAGTGAGTAAGGTGTGTGTGCGTGCGTGTGTGTGTGTGGGGAGGGGGGGGGGCACAGACATCTGACATCATTTTTTTATTTTTTTTATAGATTTTTATTGGGTTTTTCACAGAAAATAAAAGGTATCAAGGTGTAAAAACAGTGGTAAAGTGTACAACAGATACAGCTAAATGCCAGATTTGCATTACACAGTCTTACGGGTCCATGAGAAACAACCCAAGAATATAACCAAAAAATAAATAAACGTAGATGTTTGTAACAACAGCATGAGAAGTTAACCCATGATATCCATGGTTTCCACATGTAACTCAAACTTTTTCAGACCTTGTTGGTTCCAAAAACACGTACAGCTGGTCACTCTACAAAATTGTAGCATAAAAAGTCACACATATAATCCTAAAATAGTAAAAAAGTGTGTAATGAAATAAATATACATCTGTTAACCACTTGCCGTCTGCCTACGTTGATAGCACTGCGGCAGAGTGGCTCGTTATCGTCTGACGACATAGATCTACGTCGTCAGACACTCCCCTTTCAGTCACAGCAGGAGTTGGGCCAGGGGAGGAGCAGCGGCGATCGCCGCTGCTCTTCCCCGATCGTCGGGGATCTAGTGTGGAGATCCGCCTGCTTGTGTAAACAGGGCGGGCGGATCTCCTAAGTGACAGGCAGGGTCAGATAGCATGGTTCAGCATAGCTGAACCCTGGATCTGTCCTTGTGTCACACAGTCCCCTCCCCCCACACACGTCAGTAAGCACCAGGCATACATTAACCCCTCCCTCTCCAATAAAATTAACCCCTTCCCTGCCAGTGTCATTTTTACAGTAACAGTGCATATACTGTATATAGCACTGATTACTGCAGTAATGTCACTGGTACCCCCAAAAGTGTCAAAAATGTCAGTCAAGGGTCCGATCTGTCCGCCGCAATGTCGCAGTCCCGCAAAAAAAATCGCAGATTGCCGCCATTACTTGTTAAAAAAAAAACACCAAAAATGACAGAAATCTTTCCCTTAGTTAGTAAATGCGCAAACCAATAAAAATATTGTGATTTTTTTTTACCAAACATAGGTAGCAGAAAACAAATTGGCCAAAAGTTTAAAAAAATTTAGATTTTTACATTTTTTTGGGGGGAATTTCATATAAAAAAATGTGAAAAATATTGTTGTTTTTTCCAAATTTACGCTCTTTTTTTGTTTATAGCGCAAAAAGTAAATATCGCACAGGTGATAAAATACCACCAAAAGAAAGCTCTGTTTGTGGGAAAAAAAGGACATAAATTTAGTTTGGGTATGGCGTTGCACGACCGCGCAATTGTCAGTTAAAGTTGCACAGCGCCGAAATCGCAAAAAGTGGCCCAGACGTAAGACAGCAAAATCCTCTAGTGGTAAAGTGGTTAATAGACAACATATATGTATTATGTTAATCCCATATGTGGGTTATTATGTTGGTAAAATCTAAGATAGTGGGCAAAGTGACGGACGTCCCAATTAGTATCCATTCGTAAATTTTATTGTTCTTTGTATCAAAAGACTATAGCCTAGTTTTTTTACATATTGTTATTTTTTTATTATTTTTATAGGAAGGGCTTAAAACTGAGCATATCATTAAAACCCGGGGGAGAGGTCACTCATAAGTCATAAATCCAAAAGGATTCCTTACATAACACCATTTTATCAATATTGCCCCTTCTTGAATCCTCAGGAACTGTTTCAAGTATCGTGAAATTACAGTAATTATAGTCTCATCAAAGTTATGTTTTAGACCTACAAGTCCTCCAATGGGGGTATTGACCTGACCATTTCTAATATATGAGATATGATCCAAAATTCTCTTCCAAAAAGGTGTAATTGTTTTGCCCACTGATAAGTGGACAATACACCAATTTTTCCTTTCTGTGATACATAAAAGGAGGGATATCAAAATATTAACATTGGTATTGATAGTCTATACATACAAAGTATATCACTGTTGGCATTATGTCAGATTTTGTGGGCACCGAATGGGAACAGAGCTGCGCACAGTTGATGCAAGCTGCATCAGATGGAAAGTACACATGGGTCAACAGGGATAGTTCGGTAGGATTATGGTATATAATTAGTATGTAAATATATTAGTAAACATTGGTTATGATACCTACTGATAGCTACTGCAACTTTTTTTTTTGTAGAAAACACATCCATAATTACAGTATATAAGTTTCAGGTGTCCGAACATGGTATCCTCATCACCCTCCCCATTGAATCCTATAATATGGGAATTCTACACCCCTCCCCCCACACAAACCCTCCCAAGCGACCCCCGCATCTCAAACACAAAGCCCCCGAATTATAAAAACCCACCCCTCCCAAGCCCTATGCCCACTGTACACAAACCCAGCTGAATGTAGTGGAACCACAAACCTGCTCTTACAATCTGAGCCACAATGGACTGGCTAGGAATGTGAAACCAATATCTCACATTGCCACATCTGCCATGTACCCTATTCTAATCCATGCCTGTCAGACTTTGTATATTGTATCCATCCAAAAAGTCTATGGATCAAGGCCAATATTATTGAATCGTCTTAGAGATATAAGGACCCAATGCATGCCAGTAGGATTTATGTAATGTCTGGCATGGTGATCTTGGTAAGTGCAAGCTGGACCCAGAATACAACACATGGTGTAGAGTGTCAAGTAGGGTAGAGTTCCATAAGAGTCCTAAGAGATGGGACTAGAAACTTTTGATACATGTTTCTAAAGGAGGACTTTTGATATTACTAGCCACTTTAAGACCAAGCCTTCTTCTGACCCTTTTTGTTTCAAGTTGAAATCAGTATTTTTTTTTTTTTAGAAAATAATTTAGAACCCCTAAACATTATATACAGGGCTCAGTATAAATGAGTATTGTGACGAGACCCTTGCTCGCTCGCTTCCGCTCTCCAGACACTCCTCTGTTTCTAGTGAGTCAGCTTGCAGATCGCAACGTCTGATGGTTCGGTCAACCAAGGATCCGGGATCCATTAGAACAAACACCAGGCAAGGCTGTATGTAAGTTCAAACAGGAAGATGATTTATTGGAAGAACACAGCACACTTTTATACAGAATTTGGAACATCCTTCCCCCAACAACCGCTTTCCCATTGGTCAATTGCACCATACCTGCAGTTCCCCATAAGGTCCTCTCCAGCCATGCAAATGAGGGCTTGAAAATGAGTCAGCAGTGATTGGTCAGATAGCTTGACCAGAAGGACTGCCATGTGCAAGGAGACAGAAGCCCCAGGGGGCAATCAATGTACACAATAGTCAGACACAGAACAATGGTTCCCTAACGAGCCCTCAATACACATTACTCTGAGTGTCAATACCTCCCTTAGCAGACAACAGGTGAGGTCATTAGCACACCTGACAATAGGTGAATGGACAGCCACCTCAGACAAAAAGCAACATTGTTAGACAGCCCGTCTCCTCATTGAACTTCCTGGAATGACCATATTAGGAGTTGGACTTCCTGGTCAGAGACCTCATACTGTACAGGGAATAAAATCGTCATATTACAAGGGAGACATTATTCCTGAATATGACTGTCCCATTTGTAGTAGTCCAAACCATATTTTCAGTGTTCACCACCCTCCTGGTCACCCTGCATCCATAACAGATGCAGGGTGACTTAAACATAAGAGAGCCCCATAAGGCTGGGCATGGTGCCCCCCGACCTCTCTAAAGGAATTTGGGGTCCACAACCCCCATGCCCAAAGTGACTCCCGTCACAAGTATACCCCTTTTTGAAAGATTTTAATCAATATCTCAATGAACACAAGAACAATTTTCAAAATTGTAAGGTTAACGTATTTGTAAAGTCTTGTTTTTTTTTTTTTTTCTATTAAAATAAGAAACACATTATGTCCAAAAAGGAGCAAGTAGGCGGGGCACAATGAGGGACTACAAACACCTGCTCAACCGGCGCTAAAACAAAGTACCTTAAAATACAATAAAATGAATAGGTATATAAATGCTTAAAATGCAAATGATATATCTAACACAGCTGCTGCTATAAATAAAACGACATAGAATGGAGGTGCATATATAGTAACAATCAAGGAAAAGATGTACTACAACACACTAGCAGCGCTAAATACATAAAAGTGTAAAGTGCAGTCCACTGGGATAAAGTCCATGTGCTCATATATTCATGCAATGTGCCCAGGATATTCACTCCTGACAATCTGAAGCCGTGAGTATGATGTTAGATACACCGGACCCTCCACCGCACCAATGTGCTCCCCCAAATCAGAAACACTCACCAGAAATCTGGTCATAAAAGCGCCTGTAACGTCAGCCTATCACAGGCTGAGAAACGATCTCCACAGGAATTACCCAGGACAGCCGGCACTTGATCAGTCTCAGTCGGATCAATTCTTGTGGCGTCAAGATGAAAATATATCGAGGACTCTTAAAGACTTTTATATTATGTATTCATGTATCAGTATGGCAGTCTAGAGCCCCCTTTTAATCCCTGAATATATTTAAACATCGTAGTTTTCAGAAATTCAGTCTTTAGTCTTATTATGTTGTCTTTTATTATGAAAATGTGTCAAATTTAACATGAGATGTCCAGCCAAGAGAACTTCCCTAACTTTCCGGAATAACAGATAAACAAATATATATTAGCTTAGATAATGATAGTTCCAGTAACCGGCCATTAATTGCATATTATCCATCATTTTTAATTGTCATACGCCCTTCCTTCTCCTAGAGCAAGATGACCAAGACTTTGCTAAAATAATCAACAAAGGCTGTATTATGGCTGTTAATGAAATATTGTGTAATCTTGTATGACTATATTTTTGGGTTTGTGCCCGCCATAGACTTTAATGTGATAATTTTCTATAAAAGGATGTATCAAAAATGTATATGTCATCACATTCTCTATTTCTGTATGAGATGTGGTCCTTGCGCATGTAATCTCAGTAAAGCTTACCTGAACAGATGCAAACCTGATTGGCGTAGATTATTTCATGGCTCAAACTTAACATTTGAACCTAACATGAATTTAACAGTGGTAAACCCACAGGAGGTTCCAATCAAACAAGGGGTGGTACATGTGGAAATAATAACTCACATAGGGCATGCCCCGGCTCGCCTCCGTGAAAACTTGATAAAAGAAAAGGAATTGGCAGCACTCCAGGTTGAGTCAAAATCCAGATTTATTGACTGGACATCCAAATATGACAATTGTGACAAGGTAGACGCGTTTCACACACTGACTGTGATGGTGGACACTGCCACCATCATGTTTCACTGTAGGCACCATGCATTTTTCTTTGTTCTCCTCACCTTTGCAAAGCCATACAGTTCTGAAGCCATCAGTTCCAAAAACATTTATCTTGGTCTCATTACTCCAGAGTACAGAGTCCTAGTAGTGTTCTTCTTTTTCAGCAAGGGCCCTGGCTCATTCTAGGTGGGCTTTTTTGTGCATGGGCTTTAGGAGAGGCTTCCTTCATGGATGACACCCATGCATGCCATTCCTCTGCAGTGTTGGCCATATTGGGCCACGGGAAACAATCATCCCAGTTTGCTTTCTACTTCTTTAGCAAACTGCAATGAACTTGCATGGTGATTTTCCTCAACCCTTCTCATCAGAAGATACTCCTGTTAAGGTGTTAACTTCCATGGATGGCCTGGATGTCCCTGTGAGATGGGTGCAGTTCCAGCTTGGTAATATTTTTATTTCACTTTTGCTACATTAATCTGACTGATAAGTAAAGCTTTGCTGACCTTCTTGTAGCCCTCACCTTTCTTGTGTAAAGAAATTATTTTCTTTCTCAGGCCTTGTGACATTTCTCTTCCATGTGGTGCCATTGCTGACAGCAAGAAATGGGAGGGGGGTTATCTTTGTTAACCACTTGATGACCGCCCACCGCAGATTTACTGCGGCAGGCAGCCGCTCCTGGGCAAACCGACGTAGTACTACGTCGCTCGCTCAGGAGACTCTAGGGGGCGAGCGGCGCGCTCCTGCTCCCGCTCGTCAGCCGGGGAGCCAGTGCGTGTGACAGGTGGCTCCGAAGGCCGCCTGCCACTGGCGATCTCCCCCCGCTGACAGAGAAGGACAGACGGCTGATGTAAACACAGCCATCCGTCATTCTCCCTGAAGTGATCACAGAGGCTATGGGATCCTGCTATAAAGGATCGCATGTCTCTGTGATGACTTCACAAGCCACGCCCCCCCACAGTTAGAATCGTGCCCCTAGGGACACATTTAACCCCTTGAACACCCATATTGTTAACCCCTTCCCTGCCAGTTTCATTTTTACAGTAACAGTGCATATTTTTAGCACTGATTACTGTAGTAATGTCACTGATACCCACAAAAGTGTCAAAAATGTCAGTTAGGGGTCCGATCTGTCCGCCGCAATGTTGCAGTCCCGCAAAAAATCACAGATCGCCGACATTACCAGTAAAAAAAAAAAAAAAACTATTAAAAATGACATAAATCTCTCCCGTAGTTAGTAAATTAATAACTTTTGCGCAAACCAATCAAAATAAGCTTATTGCGATTATTTTTTACCAAAAATATGTAGCAGAAAACAAATTGGGCTAAAATGTTAAAAAAATTTTGATTTTTACTTTTTTTTTTTGAGAATTTCATATAAAAGAATGTGAAAAATATTTTTATTTTTTCAAAATTGTCGCTCTTTTTTTGTTTATAGTGCAAAAAATAAAAATCCCACAGGTGATCAAATACCACCAAAAGAAATCTCTATTTATGGGAAAATAAGGACGCCAATTTTGTTTGGGTACAGCATCGCACGGCCGCGCAATTGTCCGTTAAAGTCACACAGTGCCGAATCGCAAAATAGGGCCTGGTCATTGAGCAGCCAAATCCTCTGGGGCTAAAGTGGTTAAGTAACGCTGTTTTATAATCAACTGTCTGCTTGACACATGTTTAATGAACAATTGGACTCACCTGTAGTGAATTCTTGTTAATTAGGATTTCGTTGTCTAAAATTTAGCTTTGCTCCTATGACTTTCATTGGGGTGTATACATTTTTGCAACATTTATTTGGAAAAATACTTTTTTGTGTGTGCGAATGACCAAATCTTGGTTGCAACTAGGGATGATCGAACTTTTCAAAAGTTCGGTTCGGCCAGAACATCCGAACTTCCCGAAAGTTCGGCCCGGATTTCAGAACCCCATTGAAATCAATGGGACCCGAACTTTGGTAATCAAAAAACACCATTTTGAAGCCCTAAAACCCAATAAATGCCCCTAAAAAGTCCCTAGGGTTCTGGGTCATGCCCCAGGGACTATTAATCACACAAAAAAAAGTTCTTAAAAGTTGTAATTTTTGATAGAGAGCCAATTATTGAAAAAATTAAAAAAAAAATTAAAAAAAAAAAATTCTTTTTATTTAGTGTCTGGGTGGTCTAAAAAGTGTACCTGTTAAGTTTCAGCTCTGTAGCATGTCCAGAACCAGAAAAAAAAAAGATTGTTTGTATTAGGTCACTTATAGAACAGGGATATGGTTCCGCTATTTTCACACCTTGCCGGTTTAGTAGCAGGCGTTTTTTTGGGCATTTTTTGGGCGTCTTTGGAGGCAGGCATAACATCTGAACTTCTGTATAGGGTTATATATACACACACACTTATATGTATTTTTACACATACACACACATATAGGTGTGATTGAAGCGGAGACATATTGGTGTTCATTATTTCATTAGCGCAAGTATAGTGTTCTGCTACTTTCACACCTATATATTGTATGTGTATATATACAGACATGGGTGTATGTATATATACCCCTACACAGAAGTTCAGATGTTTTGCCTGCCTCCAAAGACCCACAAAAAATGCCCAGAAAAATGCCTGCGCCAAAAAAAATGCCCAGGTGTGTTCTTGCAGGTGTTTTTTTTGGGCATTTTTTTGGGGTCTTTGGAGGCAGGCAAAACATCGGAACTTCTGTATAGTGGTATTTATACACACACACTTGTATGTATTTATACACATACACACATATATAGGTGTTATAGGAGCGGAGACATATGCCTGTTAATTATTTAATTAGCACAAGCATATGTTTCTGCTACTTTCACACCTATATATGTGTATGTGTATATATACATACATGTGTGTGTGTATATATACCCCTACACAGATGTTCAGATGTCATGCCTGACTCCAAACATCTCCTCAAAAAAGCCCTATAAACGCCTGCAGCAAAAAGCATGCTCACAGGCGAGAAACCATATCCCTGTTCTCTAAGTGACCTAAGAGAAACGATCTTTTCTCTATAGCGGTCACCCTGATATGGAAGGGTTTTGTCACCCTGCCATAGCAGTCAGAGTCAGTTAACCCTACACTACACTACGGTCCCCTTACACTTAACACTTTCCCTACAGAAACTAAATTATTAAAGCTAACTATAGCGGAAAATAGCACCCTAACTACACTAGATATCCCTTTCCTCACACTAAAAATTGCTAAATGACACTTTGTAGCAGAAGTCACAGAACTGCTTACACTCTCTTCCATGTCCCTGTATAACAATGCTAGGAATATGGCGGGGCGATCTTATATACTGGGGGGCGTATTCACTAATGATTGGCCTATGGACCCCCTAGTCACTCCAATCACATTCCTAGCATTCTCCTGCCCCCTCAATTGGCTTTTACTGATGGTTCTGGTCCAATCATGGGCTTTTAAAGCCCATTTCCTGAACCATTGCATTTTGTTCGGTTCTGGTTGCCGAATTCCGAACTTTTTCAGCAAAAAGTTCGGAATTCAGCCGAACCTTGAACAGCCAATGTTCGGGTCAAACGCATGGTCGACCCGAACCTTTCGATCATACCTAGTTGCAACCAATGGCCCACATTTGTGGGAGTATTTTGCAGTATAGTGTCCAATAGAAAATTTTGATTCTGAAAGGAAAGTAAAGGTTTTCTGACAAATCTGTTGCGTGTTCACGGCATAACCTTTTTGCTGAGATATTTTGTTCACAATTTTTTACTAGCCAGTCCATTGTGGCTCAGATTGTAAATGTTTTTTGGTCCCTCTATATTTAACCAGCTTTATGTGTGGGGGCATAGGACTTGAGGGGGGGGGGTGTTTTTTCCAAGGGGGGCTTTGTGTGTGGGTTGTGGGGGTGCTCAGGGGGGTTTGTGTGGGGGAGGGGGTAGACTTCCCATCTTAAGAGATTCAACAGGGAGGGTAATGAGGTTCTAATGTTTG
Source organism: Pelophylax lessonae (assembly GCF_965119305.1). NCBI lineage: Eukaryota > Metazoa > Chordata > Amphibia > Anura > Ranidae > Pelophylax > Pelophylax lessonae. Next base: position 40,840 of record NW_028120131.1, on the reverse strand, counting down.
GACATTGGAGACTTACAGTAAGTACTGTAACTACGGATTATGTGTTTTCCTACGAAATAAATAAAGGTTGTGGTGTAGCCTTTAGTCATATCTAATGTTTTTCTTGATTAATTCCTTTGGCCATGTGGAGACACCCCCCTAGCATTGTTACATTGGGTTTAGAGAATGTGATTCCATATTTAATATTCTTGTGATTTCAGATCCATCCAGTTTTTTGTAGCAGTGGGGAAGAGGCCCCACAGCTACAAGACCTACATAGATTAGGGTCTTGTATGGATTTTATGAAACCCAGGTGCCTTTTTTTTTAACTTTTGTTTGCTGTTTCCCTTTATAGTCCAAAGCAAGTCCTAAGGGCCTTTTTGGGGGACTCCAGTTTTTTATACACAAAAGTTGACAAAAAAAGAACGTTTTCCAGCACATGACTTTTTCTAGCTGGCATTTTTTTTGTAAAAAACATGGAGGCCCGCAGAAGAGATACTGTATACAACGTCTCTCCTACAAAAACTTTAACAATTTTCTTTTTTTTTCTTTTTGCTTTTTACAGCTGAGGAACTTAAAGAGGATCCCCCTGTTACATGTCTGCGAGGCGGTAATTGGTGGTATGGTAGTTTGGTCTGTGGACAAGGGCAATGTGCTTAACCACTTAAGCCCCAGAAGATTTTACCCCCTTCCTGACCAGGGCCTATTTTGCGATTCGGCACTGCGTGACTTTAACGGACAATTGCGCGGTCGTGCGACGCTGTACCTAAACGAATTTGGCGTCCTTTTTTTCCCACAAACAGATCTTTCTTTTGGTGGTATTTGATTACCTGTGCGATTTTTTGATCATGAGCTATAAACAAGAAAAAGAGTGTCAATTTTGCAAAAATAACAATATTTTTCAAATTTTTTTATATGAAATTCCCCAAAAAAATGTAAAAATCTAAATTTTTTAACATTTTCGGCCAATTTGTTTTATGCTACATATGTTTGGTAAAAAAAAAAATTGCAAAAAGCGTATTTTGATTGGTTTGCGCAAAAGTTATCGCGTTTACTAACAAAGGGAAAGATTTTTGTCATTTTTGTTGTTTTTTTTTAACGCGTAATGGCGGCGATCTGCATTTTTTTGCGGTACTGCGACATTGCGGCGGACAGATCGGACCCTTGACTGACATTTTTGACACTTTTGGGGTTACCAGTGACATTACTGCAGTAATCAGTGCTATACATATGCACTTGCAAAATGACACTGGTAAAATCACAGACAGGTATCTCATGCAGCAAAATGACACTGGTAGTGAAGGGGTTAACTTTATTTGAGAGGGAGGGGCTGTGTGTGTCCCTAGGGGCGTGATTCTAACTGTGATTGGCTGTGGCTTGAGCTGTAGAAACAGTGATCAACGGTCCTACATAGTAGAACCGTGTGATCACAGTTTCTACACAGGGGAGAATGACAGGCGGCTTGTTTACACTAGCCGCCTGACTTTATCCCTCTGCAGCGATGATCGCAGAGTGACTGGCGGACATCGGGTCCGCCGGTCACAAGCACGGGGGGGTCCGTGACCACGCGGGAGCGTGCCTCCGGCGGCGCGCGCTCGCTCCCTAGACCCTCACAGGCTAGCGACGTAGATCTATGTCACTCTGCCTGTGAGGGGCTGACTGCCGACGTAAATAGTCGTTAGGCAGTCGGCAAGTGGTTAACAAGATTCAGAATGTGAGGACAAAATGGTTCCACACCACGATGTCTGAGCCCAAAAAATTATTTAGCGGTCCTCTCTCCCCGAAACACGGGATGAGTTTGGAAGATCGCCACGCCAGATTAGATCTAATCTGCAAAGACTCGTTCCTAAGATACCGACTGAAAACCAACCCACCAAGCTCAGTACAGCCCCCCTCCTCAATCATTTAACAGTAGACCACAGTCTAAGTACGAGATGGATCAAGGAAGTTAATATATTTTACCGTAAGATAAATTTCTTATACTCAATGGGGTTTTCCCCCCTTTTTTTTCTCTCTTGCCCTCTACATTCCCCTTCCACCCTCTACCCAGGCCTATCCTGTCACCCCTCTACCGTTCCCCTCCCCTTTCTTTGTCCTACTTTTGTTCACGGCTACGAAACAGCTTTGGAATAGAGCCCTACAGAACAATAACTTAACGCTACTTTGGTCCCTCCGATCATAGCAGTTGCCCCTATTACACGAATCTTCCTAATTTTCAATAAACTCACATAGCTGACTTAAAGCGGAGTTCCGGGCACTAAATCGACCTAATCGATTTTGTGCCCATCCGCTGGATCTTCTTCACCTGAAAAGGAATTGGATAGTTAGGTATATATTTTTTTTTTTTACTCACCTTGTAATTGTAGATAGAATATACTCACCTATTCTCCACTTCCTCCCTCTGTGCCGCATCATACAAAAATAATAAACAAAATTATTGAAAATAAAATACTAATGGTAGATGTATGTGAGGGAGCTGTGGCTGCAGTGAAATGAGACTTGTTGAATTGTGGTAATTGGGTTTCTTTCTTTAGTAATGGCGTTCATTCTTGCTGCATGAGATACCTGTCTGTGATTCAATGCCCTTTTTTCCTGCATTTCTGCATAATATAGATGGTTTCTATAGCTGTGGCTTCATAATGATGGCATTAAGAGGTGGATTATTTCTGGTAGGACATCACTGGAGGCCTAGGTAAAAAATGTGCAGCCCACCAATGGATGATAGAATGTTCTAGTTAGAGTGTGGTAGAAGATTACTAGGTATGTATGATTACATTCTTAAACCTCAGAACAATCAAATAACTAAATCAATCAATTGATTACTCCTAATGGGATCAACTAAATATGTCCTCATAATCTGATTGTGCAATCTTCTTTAGATCTACCAACAGCTACAAGTGACTATCTGTCTGGGTATATAATGTACAGATTGTTCAATCAGGCCCTCATATTACATGGATTTGAAGTCTAAATGCGATTGTACAGAATTCATACAATCTGATTTGAAATTGTACATCCATCTTAACAATACATGGCTTCAGAAAGACTTGTCCTCTTTATCTTCAGCTCCATACCTGGATGGGATCTCAGGAAGTCTGAAGGACTTTACATACTTATGATTTTTTATACCAGCAGAGTCCCTCATTACCTACACCCAACCATTACTATATAACCAATAAATGTATTTTATTTTATTCTAATCAGTACATATATCAAATAGTTAACTAAGATTATTAACACAAATACAATTCCATTTTATTACTATGTGCTTAATATACAGTATATTTACAGTAGATGTAAACCCAATCACTAAACTTCCACAAACGTTTTAATATGATAAACTAAAATTCCAAAGTAATTGTATTTATCTTTAAATCAGCAGCTTTCATTAACCGCTTGCCGACCGCCGCAAGTAGATATACTGCGGCGGTCAGCCCCTCACAGGCAAAGTGACGTATATATATATATACGTCACTAGCCTGTGAGGCTCTGGGGAGCGAGCGCGCGCCGCCGGCGGCGCGCTCATGCTCCCGCGCGGTCACGGACCCCCCCCCCGTGCGTGTGATCGGCGGACCCGATGTCCGCCGCTCACTCTGCGATCGTCGGGGGAGAGGGAGAAAGGCAGGCAGCTTGTGTAAACAAGCTGCCTGTCATTCTCCCCTGTGTAGAAACACTGATCATACGGTTCTACTATGTAGGACCGTTGATCAGTGTTCCTACAGCTCAAGCCACAGCCAATCACAGTTAGAATCACGCCCCTAGGGACATACACAGCCCCTCCCTCTCAAATAAAGTTAACCCCTTCACTGCCAGTGTAATTTTACAGTAACAGTGCATATATATAGCACTGATTACTGTAGAAATGTCACTGGTAACCCTAAAAGTGTCAAAAATGTCAGTCAAGGGTCCGATCTGTCCGCCCCAATGTCGCAGTACCGCAAAAAAAATCGCAGATCGCCGCCATTACGCGTTAAAAAAAAAACAACAAAAATTACAAAAATCTTTCCCTTTGTTAGTAAACGCGATAACTTTTGCGCAAACCAATCAAAATACGCTTTTTGCGATTTTTTTTTTACCAAACATATGTAGCATAAAACAAATTGGCCGAAAATTTTAAAAAATTTAGATTTTTACTTTTTTTTTGGGGGGAATTTCATATAAAAAAATTTGAAAAATATTGTTATTTTTGCAAAATTGACGCTCTTTTTTTATTTATAGCGCATGATCAAAAAATCACACAGGTGATCAAATACCGCCAAAAGAAAGCTCTGTTTGTGGGAAAAAAAGGACGTCAAATTCGTTTAGGTACAGCGTCGCACGACCGCGCAATTGTCCATTAAAGTCACGCAGTGCCGAATCGCAAAATACCCCCTGGTCTTTTAGCAGCCAAATCCTCCGGATAGTGGTTAAAATAATCCCTGCTGATCCTGCCATGAAGTTCCTTGTTCAGGCACTTCCTGTTATAGAGGAACAGCAATAAACAAAAAATGCAGTGCTAAGTATAAAAATTATCATAAGTGCAATGACAAAAAAATTTCCATCCAACAGAATGAAAAAAAAGCCTAAAGGTGTATGTGTAAAAGTAACTAAAGTCCCAAAGAATTGTGAAAGTCCAAAAAAAGGCTAAATCCAAGAGAATAGTTGTGATATCAATCCTTCCTTCCTGTGACACCCAGGGAATGTGTAGAGTGGGGACACCACAATGCACTAGAGTAGGAAGCAGCCTACCAGAGCGCCGTGGCTACTCAAACAAATGAGAAAGCCTCGCCAAGTAAAACAAATCACATAGATCTCAAGGACTCCAAGAAACCATGGGTAGCGCCGTGGAATGGTTAGTTCCTCAAGGTAGCTCCGAGATGGTCAGATGGATGTATGGAAAAAGAATGTACAGAAGACCATAGTGTAATCCCGTAAATAACATAAATGACGTTTATTAAAAGAACTACTCACAATGGTATAGTACAGGCAAGCACATAGAAAATGGTGGCTGGGGATCCTAACGCGGCGTCCCGCATGTATCCAGTCAGCATAAACAATGATAGCCAGCTCAGGGAGGGGGTGTGTGAACGTTGCATCTGGAGTCACCAACGTTTCGTCATCAAAAGACGTCGTCTTTTACACTATGGTCTTCTGTACATTTACACTATGGTCTTCTGTACACTCTTTTTCCATACATCCATCTAACCATCTCAGAGCTACCTTGAGGAACTAACCATTCCACGGCGCTACCCATGGTTTCTTGGAGTCCTTGAGATCTATGTGATTTGTTTTTTACTTGGCGAGGCTTTCTCATTTCCCACGGCACTCTGGTAAGTTGCTTCCTACACTAGTGCACTGTGGTGTCCCCACTCTACACATTCCCTGGGTGTCACAGGAAGGAAGGATTGATATCACAACTATTCCCTTGGATTTAGCCTTTTTTTGGACTTTCACAATTCTTTGGGACTTTAGTTACTTTTACACATACACCTTTAGGCTTTTTTTCATTCTGTTGGATGGAATTTTTTTTGTCATTGCACTTATGATAATTTTTATACTTAGCGCTGCATTTTTTGTTTATTATTGTACCTTTGATCACTGTCTGTGGATCTTGTGCTAGCTTATGATTCATTTTCACTCTATTTCTTCACGTTTGGTATCAATTTTTAGCGCAGAAATACCCCCCCATTTTTCCATAGAGGAACAACACTCTGTCCCTGTTTCCGAATTGTGCTCATGTGTTGTCACCCTGTCAAAGCTTTAGATGGAAACGACACGTGGCCATTTTACCACATATTACCCAGGTATGGTCCACTGTTGTTACCATCAGAAAACCCGCCATGAGAAATACTGTATCATGCATCCATCACTGTTAATCCATCCAACTGTTCCACAGGACTGTCCTCATATTGGAACCTCAGTCCCTCAGTTCCGCAGATCCTGAACAAGTTTCCTCATGGAAATGAATAGGCAGTTTCTGAAGTTGTCCACCATAGAAAAAAAAAATAAGTGGCTGCTGGACCAAACTGCCTGGACATTCATGAATGTCTCCTTCCACTGAACATTGATGTGGGTTTTTTTTTCTCCAACCGACCACCAATTCCTGGGGATTTTACCTACCACTAACTTCGGGGAGTGTTTTCTCCAATTAACACCAGAGTATTTTTCCTCGCCAAGAGATATTTTTCACACAGCCATCACAAATATTACTGAAATTTACTTATTTAGTGGCCATAATGGAGTATTTTTCTTTAAATACCTCAATTAGAATCATAGGAAATAAACATATTAAACACATTATGGGGATTATTCGTGATGGCTGTGCAAATGATTGACACATTACCACAGATCATTTTTTTTATAACTAGGCCCTTAGTGATAAAGGACTTTTTTTTGCTTAAACAATGAGAAAAGAGCAAGGAAGTTTCTATCTTACACATTACCAGGCATAGCTGCAGGATTGCTCGTGATGTAAAGCCTCCAATAGTGTCCTGTGCAGCATGTTGTTTAATGATTTAACCACTTGCCAACCGCCGCACGACTATCTACGTCGGCGGTCAGCCCCTCACAGGCAAAGTGACGTAGGGCTACGTCACTAGCTTGTGAGGGTCTAGGGAGTGAGCGCGAGCCTCCGGAGGCGCGCTCCCGCTCCTGCATGGTCACGAACCCCCCCGCGCGTGTGACCAGCGGACCCGATGTCCGCCGGTCACTCTGCGATCTGCGGGGGAGAGGGAGAAAGTCAGGCGGCTTGTGTAAACAAGCTGCCTGTCATTCTCCCCTGTGTATGAAGGATGATCATACGGTTCTACTATGTAGAACCGTTGATCACTCTTCATACATCTGAAGCCACAGCCAATCACAGTAGAAAGCACGCCCCTAGGGACACACATAGCCCCTCCCTTTAAAAAAAAAGTTAACCCCTTCACTGCCAGTGTATTTTTACAGTAACAGTGCATATGTATAGCACTGATTACTATAGAAATGTCACTGGTAACCCCAAAAGTGGCAAAAATGTCAGTTAAGGGTCCGATCTGTCCACTGCAATGTCGCAGTACCGCAAAAAAAATCACAGATCACCGCCATTACGCGTTAAAAAAAAAACAACAAAAATGACAAAAATCTTTCCCTTTGTTAGTAAACGGGATAACTTTTGCGCAAACCAATCAAAATACGCTTTTTGCGATTTTTTTTTTACCAAACATAGGTAGCATAAAACAAATTGGCCGAAAATGTTAAAAAATTTTGATTTTTACATTTTTTTGGGGGGGAATTTCATATAAAAATAATGAGAAAAATATTGCTATTTTTGCAAAATTTACGCTCTTTTTTTGTTTATAGCGCGTGATCAAAAAATCGCACAGGTGATCAAATGCCACCAAAAGAAAGCTCTTTTTGTGGGGAAAAAAAAGACGCCAAATTCGTTTAGATACAGTGTCGCACGACCGCGCAATTGTCCGTTAAAGTCACGCAGTACCGAATAGCAAAATACCCCCTGGTCAGGAAGGGGGTAAAATCTTCCGGGGCTTAAGTGGTTAAATACCTCAATTAGAATCATAGGAAATAAACATATTAATCACATTATGGGGATTATTCGTGATGGCTGTGCAAATGATTGACACATTAGCACAGATCATTTTTTTTATAACTAGGCCCTTATTGATAAAGGACTTTTTTTTGGTAAATAAATGAGAAAAGAGCAAGGAAGTTTCTATCTTACACATTACCAGGCATAGCTGCAGGATTGCTCGTGCTGTAAAGCCTCCAATAGTGTCCTTTCCAGCATGTTATTTAATGATTCAGGAGATCGTGAATTGACCCTCATGGGAAATGTGGAGCACAGATGCATCAGGAAAGATGCACAACACATTCAGTTTCCCACTTGCTATTGCCTTTCATATCTTGGCTCCAGCGTCCAACCCTTCAGGTAGTGTAAGTGATGTCATCATGCCACTCACTGAACACTGCAATGAGCTGGAGGGTATTTATGGAGCATTTCAAGCACCCAGCTTTTCCAGGAGGAACAGCGGCATCACTCACACCTCCAGGAAGCTTCGGGAGCCAGGGCTGAAGTAAATACATTTTTTTGTACAAGCTTTATTTTTAAGGATTGTAAAGTGGACCTATAGCCATGACAGGTCCTAGTGACATGTATGGTATTTAAAGAGGTTGTAAACCTCAGAATTTTTTTTTTTTTTTTTCAAAAAGTACACCTAAAAGAAAAACACATAATGAGCTTGTATGCATCGCATACTAGCTCATTATGATATACTTACCTTAGAACGAAGGCCTGAAGCGCCGACCGCTCACTTCTCCCATGGGTGACATATTCTGTCACCCTTCTTCCGGGTTCACGGCATCCGGCCATCTGGTTGGCCAAACCAGCGATTAGGTCACTCCCACGCATGCGCGCAGGAGCCGACGGTCACGGCACGGGGCTCTGAAGGAACGGCACCAGCGGCCGTTCCTTCAGAGCGCATGCGCCAGTGATGTCACTGGCTGCATTTAAGGTAAATATCTCCTAAACGGTACATGTTTAGGAGATATTTACAGTACCTATAGGTAAGCCTTATCATAGGCTTACCTATAGGTACAACTTGCAGAGGAGGGTTTACTTCCTCTTTAAACAGATTTTCAGGAAAATTACTGCAAGACAAAATAAGGAGTGATGTTCAAAAACTCATCCGCTCTTATTGGGTTGAATAAGACAGGCTATAGATTATGCAATTTTCTGTCCTTCCACCAGAGGTGGAAGGAAAGAAAACAGCTTGATTCCCCCATCAACATAGTCATCGTTGATGGAGCAGTCCTTCCACAGCCCTATTGTGTTCTACCGGTGAGATTCCTTCTCTGCCGGCAGAACAAAATGATTAATGTTGCCGGCAATAGGTAGCAGCACTAATCAATCTGGAAAATCTTGACAGGCTGCTTGTATACAAGTTGACCAATAGATTGACTTGTGTACAACCAGGGTGCCCAGACGTGGATCAAAATTTGTCCGGTTCCATATATGACCGGATTAAGTCTCTTCTGGTCCTTTCACTGGTTGCTGCTTTTTGTGTTTTAGGATAGACTTTTGTTTTACTGGAGGGCGATAATCTTTCTTCCCGTGCAGCAAGCTGTAGACGTATCTCTGACACTGGGAGGATGCAAAGTAATAGATAAAAGGATCCAGACAACAGTTGATGCTGCTGATACTGACACAGAGGGTGTAGGCAATATACAGAGACCGATCATAATTCTTATACAACTTCACATAGTGAATTAAATAGAGGACATTGGTGGGGCCAAAACAAAGGACAAACATGCTCAGCACAATCACGGTTAGGCGGATAGCTCGGGATCTCTTATGTGTGCGATCAAATTTTGATCTGCTGAGACTGCGGATGATTGCAATGTAACAGAAAGTTGTAATGAATAACGGTAAGAAAAAGAAAAGTGAGATAACAGTGGTGAAATAATTAAAATAGAAATCAAGATCAATACCAAAGTACTGAATATCATGACACATTGTGATATCTAGTTTAGAAATTTTCCAGGTTTGATCTATTGTGAGAAGAGGCACAATGCTGGCCAAAGAGATGACCCAGATGACACCACACACCAGCCAGGCTCGGTTCACTGTGCGCCAAGGGAGAGACAGCACTGGGTAGACTACAGCCAGTAAACGGTCCACGCTGATACTTGTCATGAGCAGGATGGAACAAAACATGTTACAGTAAAATCCTGCTGTGGCAAATCTGCACATTCCTTCCCCAATGACCCAGTTGGATCCCAAAAATCTGTAGACAATATAAAAAGGCAGTGTGCTAACGAAGAAGACATCTGCAGTGGCTAGGTTCAGCATGTAGACCACTGCTGGCTTCTTGACCTTCACCTTCACCAGGAACATGATGATCGCCATGATATTGAGAGGAAGGGCCACAAGAAACACAATAGTATAGATTGATGGGACAAGTCTGGTCACACTCCAATGAATGCTTGCAATGCTTAGGATCTTATCTGTGATACAGAAAATAAAACAATATTAGCATAAATGAATGAACCAGGTACATTTAATAATTGGTAAATGCAGAGAATGCACTAAGGTAAAAAAAAACTTTTATCTTTGTGTAGCACCTTCTAGTGTACTACTAGTGTGAGAGCAGGTAAATAATAGTTTGACTCATGGTAAGTCTGAGTCATGAAATCTGGGTCAGGGTTTACTAAAGTTCAGAGCTGGATGACTCATCCAGGCAGCTCTCTGGGGCCTCCCCCTTGTTCTATAATGTTGGAGAATGTTCTAGAAATTAGGGGGCGAAGGCCAAGAGGTTTGTCCTGCATATTTAGAGGAACTTAGCCAATCACCATGCAGCAGGCCTGGTAGGGGACTAGGTGAGCCCTTAATATGTTTGAGTCATGCCAGCAGGAGAATCAGTGTAAAATGGAGTTGGAGTGCTGAGGGAGACTGTCGGTGGCCCTCGAGGGACCCCTGCCGGGTAGGGGCTCTAGCTCAGGGCGGGGCTCAGGTGTCTGGCCTGGAAGGATCCTACCACAGGAGAAGTTGGAGGAGGTTTTCCTGAGGCACACTTTCCAGTCGGTTATTGGCTCTATAGAAGGGAAGGATTGCACCTAAATGGGGAGGGTGCAGACCTACTCTGAGAGAAGATGGCTGAAAAATAGAGGGGCTTTTAAACTAGGTGATGAGGGGAGGGTCCAGATTTAGAGCCAGCCATCGGGTGGCTAGTGGTAGGGTGACCAGAGATCCAAAACCCAAGGTAGGTAATTTGACAAATCCAAAATTCAGCCTCATAATATCTACCAAGGGTATAGTATGCGACCGGAAAAAAATCACAAGGTTTGTATACTACTGCTAGAAGTCTGGCTAACAAGATAGGAGAATTGGAGCTGTTAATGTATGAGGAGGACTTTGATTTTGTGGCAATTTCAGAAACTTGGTTTGACAGCTCTCATGATTGGTTGGCAACCATTCCAGGGTATTCCCTTTATCGCAGAGATAGAGAGTATAAAGAGGGGGTGGGGTATGCCTGTATATCAAGAACAATGTGCAGGTGAATACGAGGGACAATATCACTAATGGAGCTAGGGAGGAGGTGGAATCACTATGGGTGGAGCTTCAAAGGGAAGATACTAAGGGGAAAGTAATATTGAGCCTATGCTATAGGTCCCCCAAAGAGAAGGAGGAGAGGGTGGCGGACAGGCCTATCACCGCTTGGGATAACGACAAGGATGGGAAATGTCATTAAAATAGGGTATTTTCCCTATTCAGATATAGACTGAGCAGAAAGAACTGCCCATTTGTCTAAGGCACGCCATTTACTAAATGTTTTGCAGGACAAATTCATGGGTCAGATGGTGAACGCACCAATGAGAAACAATGCGTTACTAGACTAGTTACTGATTAAGAATAATACAGACCTGATTGCAGAGGTATAAATAAGGGGCAACTTAGGAAAGAGTGACCATAGGTCAATTAGTTTCAGTATAAATCACAGAAATAGGAAACATAAGAGTAATACAAAAACACTGAATTCAAGAGACAACTTCCCTAAATGTCACTTTATGCTAAACAATATTAAATGGGATAGAATCCTAGGAAAAAAGAACACTGAGGAAAATTGGAAGTGCTTTAAGAACATACTTAATAAAGGTATTGGCCAGTGCATTCTGACAGGGAATAAGTTTAAAAGAGCTAAAAAAAAAAAAACCCTGGTTGGCTAAACTCCAACCTAAAAATGCATAGAAAAACAAAAGAAAAGGCCTTTAAGAAATAAAAAGCTGAGGGGTCATTGGCAGCATTCCAGCACTACAAAGAATGCAATAAGAAATGTAAGAGCGCAATCAAGGCGGCTAAGATGAAAAGCGAAAAGCACATAGGAAGAGAGTAAAGAAAACCCCAAGAAATTCTTTAAGTATATAAATAGTAAGAGGGTGAGGCCAGAACATATTGGCCCCATAAAGGATGAGGACGGGAATCTGGCTATAAAGACAGAGAGAAGGCAAAGGTTCTGAATAAATTCTTGTGTAAAAAGGACTCCTCACCACTTCAGCTGTCTCACTGGATGCTATCACACCTTAATGGGGTCAAGGCCATTAGTCTTCTCTGGGCTTTGAAGGTTGCCGGTCTCCGTGCCTTTCGGGCCGGATATCCCTCTCCCCCCAACTCCCGGTGAGACTAAATGGCACTTATTTTTCTTTGGGGAGAAAAATAGCGGTTCCTTCCGTGCATATATACCTTGATTGAATTTGGATACGTGAATACTTATGGAGAGTTTGTCCTACAAAGTGGACCAATAAGTGTCTTTTTTGAACCTACTGGTTACTACTACATTTAAGATTTTTTGTGCTCTTTCTCCTGAGGAAGCGAAAATTGTCTTCGCAAAATGCGTCGAGATTTCAGCAAGCACACAATGATCGACATTATTGATGTTCAAATTGACCATTAAGTATTTCCATATATCTTGGTTATGTGCAATATTCTTAATCAAGTACCATGTTTGTTGTATGTATTATTTTGCATTGTCTTTTTTATCTTTTTGTAGAATACAATTTATGTAGTTTTTTATATATATATATATATATATATATATATATATATATATATATATATTCTTTGTGTGGTTGTCTCTTTAAAGTCCCTTGGGCCATATTAGTTTGTTTTACACAATACTTTCCTGGACTGAGACACACCTGTCTTCTGTACATGTCAGCCCAGCTCCTTTTCTGAATAAATTCTTCTCCTCAGTCTTCACAAATAAAACAGGGGGATACAGAAACCTAGACTGTAATGTTAATGTCAATAACATGTTACAAAAAGCACCTGCATGGTTAACAGAAGAGACTCAGAACTAGACTCGAAAAACTTAATCAAGTCAGATGGCTTACACCTGAGTGTCCTTAAGGAACTCAGCCAGGTGATAGCCAGACAATTGTTCCTCATTTTTATATACAGTCTACTGACAGGATGGTACCAGCTGACTGGAGAAAAGCCAACGTGGCACCAATATTTAAAAAAGGACTGAGATATATCACTGGGAACTACAGGATGGTTAGCCTAACATTAATAGTCTGCAAGCTATTGGAGGGGATGATAAAGGACTATGTACAAGATATTAGTAATAAAAATGGTATCATTAGTAATAATCAGCATGGATTTATGAAGCATCATTCTTGCCAGACCACTCTATTAACCTTCTAGGAAGAATTGAGTAGCCATCTAGATAAAGGAAAGCTGTGGTAGAACTGGGATACATTTTCTACAAGGGAGCTGGAGGTACTTCAGGAGGCAGTCCACAACCTTTCTTGTGACACTTCTACAAGGAATGGGAAGCTCCTAGCCTGTAAGGGGCTTTTGCATATTTTTAGAGACTGCCAGTACTGAGGAGAAGGATCAATCAGAGCTGTAGATGTACAGGATAAAGGAATGAAGAGTCTGAGTTAAAGCTGTAAATAGGGAGGAAGTTGTCCCTGGTTTATCTACTATGAAGTTAGGCATCCCATAATTCCCATCCCTATCCAAGTTATTACCCCCCAATAAAACATAAAAACAAAGCTCAAAGACTGTTCAAAGTCTCTGGGAGAAAGCTGGTGTTGTGTGCTTGGCTGTGCAGCAGTGGGAAACCCTGCCATCTGCAACTACTAGGGGGGTAGTGCTACAAAACTTTAAGGCTGTAAAATGTCCATAAAATTGTCACATATATGCAGAAAATTCTGCTTTTGTCAACTAGGCCATTCGTTTGCACACCTGAAACAGATCTAGAATTAAGCACTGAGACTGGATTCTGCTTTGGTGCAAGGGACTCTTCGCCACTCTGATGCTGAGAGGTGTGCGGGTCTTTGTCAGAACTAATGTTTGCCTTCTCTTTTGAGTTGACTACCTTTTGCCTTGTCTCCTCCAAAGCTATAATTGAGGGTAATCCCCTGTGGGGTACCCATGGATTAGAGTGGGAGATATGGTAAGCATGTCTAGTAGAGGAATGCAGTAATCCAGGAGTAGACCGTCCTGCAATTCACCTCGTGGTGAAAGGCTGGGATGAAGTGCCTGAGTACCTTATAAGGGCTCTAGGTGGCATTAAAATGTGTAACCAGTGGTGTGATGTAACACCTGGTCAAACACCTGAGACTGAGCTCCGAGTGGTTGAATTTTAACGCCAAGGGTAAAAAGTTTGTACTATAAATTGAATACATTCTAGACATAAATCAAAAGGAGTAGGTGCAGATATATTACTACTATCCCCACTCACCCAGCGCTATAACCAATATGAGTAAATAATTTATATAAAATACTTAATATAAAATAATGTAATGAATCCCTTGAAGGATTACGGTTGCTGGATAATATCTGTGGACAAGTGGAAATCCTGGCTTGGTGAGCAGCGGGACAGTGATCATTCCTGGGGACACAGGCATTGAAGCGATTTGATCAAAAGCGCATTTAAAGCCATATTTGGTGAGTAAGCATTACTATAGGGGCAACACAGAGGTGCGGTGGAGGTGCACTATTGATTGTTGGAGCACAGATTTATTGGGATCCATTCACCTATTCTGTTCACTGAACTCCTACTGTCTTGGGTGTGCAAGTTGTAGCAGTTTTGCTATCTTTGTGGACTGATTCGCATATACACGCAGTGCTGCTAGTGTGACTTTGTTCTCAAATTTTGCTTTTGAGACATTTTTTGCACCTATGTGATACATTCTAGACATAGCCTATTTTAATGGTCAGTTATACAGGGTGACTCTGTCTTACCTGTTCAGGATGCTGGCCTGTTCAAAAAGTCCAGACTTTAACCTTCATGGTGGGCATAACCTTGACGAGGTCTTCAGATACTGGGTTCCATAGTGATGGACCACAGCCCTGGACTTATATAACACCCTGTGGCCAAGTGTCTATAAAGATCCTCTTATTCAAATCCTGTCCATAATAGCATTACAGGTTCTCTTATTCTAATCCTGCCCATAATAACATTACAGGTCCTCTTACATCCAATCCTGTCCATAATATCATTACAGGTCCTCTTACCCTAAAAAAAAAAAAAAACATATAGGCCAATTGGCGTTGTAAGATATGTTCCTTACCATAGATGATAAATGTAGAATCATCCTCTGCATCTGCAAAAGATTTGGAGTAAAATGTTAGAGAACATACAATCAGAACATACTATTCAGTTCTATAATTACACAATTTTTTAATTAGAAAAAAAAAAAGTTAAACTTTCTCCTATTCATGTTAATTATTTATTTTTAAAAAAACCTCAAGAGCAGTGAGCAGTAAATAGGGATGAAGTTTGGGTGCATTGCTACTATAGGTTCGAAGATATTCTTCCACCTTCTGGAAGAATGGTAAACAAGCCACCATTTTCCATGAATACCCCTTGAGTCTTATAATCATCAATAAATACTTCTTGAATGGTCAAATAACACTCTTTATCCCTTTGAAAAACCTAATTATATAAACAGGCTATTCCCCAAATACCAAGGAGACCTTGCCTAAAATTAACATCCTTTTGATGTGTTAAATGGACTTGTCACTGGTCTGTCCAAGAATGTATGTTTGTACGGTATGTGAATATATATTCTGTGTGTGTGTGTTTGTGTGTATAGCTCTCTTTCTATATATATACATTTTGAAGAGTAGAGTACCAGTGCCCATCCTCACCCTTCACAGAGAACCAGTGCCCGTCCTCTCCTTCCGTAGAGTAAAAGTGCCCCTCCTCTCCTTCTGCAGAGTACCAGTGCCCCTCCTCTCCTTCAACAGAGTACCAGTGCCCCTCCTCTCCTTCAACAGAGTACCAGTGCCCCTCCTCTCCCTCCACAGAGTACCAGTGCCTCTCCTCTCCTTCCACTGAGTACCAGTGCCCCTCTGGTTCATCCGCAGAGAACCAGTGTCCCTTCTCTCCTTCCACAGAGTACCAGTGTCCCTCTTCTTCTTCTTCTTCTTCCACAGAGTACCAGTGTCCCTCCTTGCCTTCCATAGAGTACCAGTGTCCCTCCTCTCCATCCACAGAGTACCAGTGTCCCTGATCTCCTTGCAAAGAGTACCAATGGACCTCCTCTCTCTCCAGAGAGCACCAGTGTCCCCCCTCCCTGCACTAAATACCAATGCCCCTTCTCTCCCTCCATAGAGTACCAGTGCCCCCTCTCTCTCCATAGAGTACCAGTGCCCTCTATCCCTCCACAGAGTACCAGTGTCCCTCTTGTCCTTCCACAGAGTACCAGTGCCCCTCCTCTTCTTCCACAGAGTACCAGTGCCCCTCCTCCCCCTCCACAGAGTACCAGTGTCCCTCCTCTCCTTCCATAGAGTGTCAGTGGCCCTTCTCTCCTTCCACAGAGTACCAGTGCCCCTCCTCTCCTTCCACAGAATACCAGTGCCCCTCCTCTCCCTCCACAGAGTATCAGTTCCCCTCCTCTCCTTTAACAGAGTACCAGTGTCCCTCCTGTCCTTCCGCAGAGCACCAGTGTCCCTCCTCTCCTTCCACAGAGTACCAGTGCCCTCTATCCCTCCACCGAGTACCAGTGTCCCTCTTCTTCTTCTTCCACAGAGTACTAGTGTCCCTCTTCTCCTTCCTTAGAGTACCAGTGTCCCTCCTCTCCATCCACAGAGTATCAGTGTCCCTGATCTCCTTGCACAGAGTACCAATGCCCCTCCTCTCTCTCCAGAGAGCACCAGTGTCCCCTCTCCCTGCACTAAATACCAATGCCCCACCTCTCCCTCCATAGAGTACCAGTTCCCCCTCTCTCTCCATAGAGTACCAGTGTCCCTCTATCCCTTCACAGAGAACCAGTGTCCCTCTTGTCCTTCCACAGATTACCAGTGCCCCTCCTCTCCCTCCACAGAGTACCAGTGCCCCCTTTCTCTCCATAGAGTACCATTGCCCCTCCTCTCTCTCCAGAGAGCACCAGTGTCCCCTCTCCCTGCACTAAATACCAATGCCCCGCCTCTCCCTCCATAGAGTACCAGTGCCCCCTCTCTCTCCATGGAGTACCAGTGTCCCTCTTCTCCTTCCACAGAGTACCAGTATCCCTCCTCTCCTTCCACAGAGTACCAGTGTCCCTCCTCTCCTTCCACAGAGTACCAGTGGCCCTCCTCTCCTTCCATAGAGTACCAGGGCCCCCTCTCTCACTTCACATAGAACCAGTGCCCCTCCTCTCTGAGTGATTATGGTAAACAGAATAAAAGGAGAGGGTAAATCTATCTAATGGGGGCACAAACAACAATAAAATCTGACAGGTGTATTAATCTTTCTCCACTGTAACCAAAACAAAAAAAAATGTTGTTTTTAGTTATCCTTTAATACAAAGCAAACTTAATTATTGAGTGAAATACATGTGTTAAAATAAGGAAAAATGTAACAAACAACTTGATAAAATTGTTCTGCAGAGTTTGATGATCACATCTACAATGGTGAGGTCAGATTACCATCAGCTAAAGGTGCAGGTAAAAGTTACAAAACAAGCGTCAATATTGTCATCCTAGTGTGAATTACCTCTTCCAAAATTGCCCCATTCCAGTTTAAAGGCCTGAACCTTGACATCTTTGAGCAGAATGCTCACTTCAGGACTAACTCTAAATATCACTTTTTCACGGGTAAATGATTGCCCAAGTGGGGTGACCAAGGCTTTTTGAAACGCATAATTGCCTATGACGTTCTCCACTGTAAAGCAAAAAGAGACAGATAGTTTACATCTTAGCATGACTGCCAAGTGTAGGAAGGCAAATGATGTATGTTTGGGGGTTAGTATTCTTACTGTTAGAAAAATGTTGGACATGTCTAGAGCTGGTATACAAAGATAACAATGCTTTACTTGCCTAGACTAATATACAAGGCAGCCCAACTGAGTATCATAAGGGGTATTACCTAAACAAACAATTAAAAATTACAAGTAGAGTTAACAAGAAAAAAAATTGTATTCCTGGCCTGATTAATGCATGGACACAAGGCTGAACTCACCTATAGCCTGAATACCAGGGACTAGGGATGGGCCGAACAACTCCTTAACAGGGGAAAAGATCTAACCCGAACGAGGAGCCCTATTGAAGTCTATGGGAGCTGACCAGGAAAAATAATTTTGAAGGCTTATATGCAAGTAAGTGACCATAAAATGGGTATGGGGGTCGGGGTACTACCCTGGGGGACATGTATCAATAAAAATTAAAAAAAGATTGTTTTTTTTTTCAGTAGCAGTGATTTTAATTATGCTTTAAGTGCAACAAAACATTTGAAACATTTCTTTAAATATAGTGGCGGGGGGGGGGGGGTCCCCTTAATGTACCTGTAAAGTAGCACATCTGTAGCATGCATAAAACATGCTACAGCAAAAATTACATTTCTAAAGAAAAATAAATTAATCAAATCCCATTAAAAATTACTCGCGGTTACAATTGCCGGCACCTGCATATTGAAAAAATTAAAGAAAAAAAAGGGCATGGGGTTCCCCCAAAAATCCATACTAGATCCTTATCCAGGCATACAGCCTGGCAGGTCAGGAAAAGGGGAGATGATGCCTTCAACATGGGGGGGGGGGGGGTGCTTTGGGGCAGGGGGGGCTCTGCCTCCCACCCCAAAACACCTTGTCACCATGTTGATGGGGACAAGGGGCTCTTCCCGACAACCATGGGCTGTGGCCCCCAGATCCTGCCCCCCCCCCCAATGTGAATGGGTATCGGGTACATACTCCTACCTATTCACCAAAAAAGTGTACAAAAGCAGTAACTATACAAGACAGTTTTTGACAACCCCTTTATTAAAAAAATAAAAAAATAGTGTCCCTAGATGTAAATTTGTCAATCAAGCCGCAGGCCAACCAGAAAAATAGAAAAAATTGAAAACGTTCAGCCTCCTGGGAGGCCTCCCACCATATGTCCACTTCGTGCTTTAACATTTCTTATATAGGCAAGGGTTAGGGCCAACTGGCTACATCACCCAGTGGCACCACCCCCTTCTGACGTCACATGAGGGCATGTGGTCTGATATGGTTTAGGAGGGGGATGCTCGTTTGTTCGTTTTTCTTATTTTTATTTCAGTTGTTAGCGGGGATACCCATTGACAGCTGATGACTCGGTTTTTAAGGACACTGCGACTGGCTTCCCGGCACCAATCCTTAACAACATGCTTACACTGCGCCCTGATTGGGCAAAGCTTTGTGCAGCATTCAGTGTATTGCAGGGTGTTCTTCGGGGCGAACACCCCGCGAAAATCCTGCAAATTCTGGTGTTCAGCACACGACCGAACAGGCAAATGTTTGGTCCAAACTCATGCACGGGCTGAATCGTTTACCCATCCCTACCAGGGACTAACTGATTATAGTCACCACTAAAGAAAGTGGATGAAAGGAACAAGATTAGGACTGGTACTAATGAATATAATATTAGGCATAAATACAACCTGTATATAGGGTTCCTGTTTCCACAGTGAGTACTGGGTGAAGATGGTCTTAGGCAAAACCAATCTGGTAGTATACAATGCTGAGCAGGAGATGAACTAAAACACAAGGACAAGTGCTGCATATGGGTAACAATGATACTTGTACAGAAATTACTGGGATTGACTAGAGCAAGTACAGGTGTCAACAATGGTGAACATGAAAATGGGTGTTATAAGAATATCATACACTAACCACAACTAGAACAAAATACAGAAGGCTGGGCTCAAAAGGTCAGTACACCCAAAATAATATAGGTGGAGCCTTGTAAGCCCTGGCTTATAATATGTCTTGGCTCTTTCAGTAGTGAGATCTCTTTGCCATTAATGCTGTCTCTGTTCTGGGCCTCAGGAGAGTTTTGATTGTTCCCACTTACATTTGTGTTTTCTAGCTCCTCCAGTAACACTCTCCACAATATAGAATCTCCTCATAATGGGCACAGCAGGTGTAAAGACCACGGAACTCAGCAAAGGGATGGTGGAACCTCATAATCAACACAGCAGGTATACAGACCTCAGAACTCAGTTCAAGGAAGGTGGGAACCTCTCATAATGTGCACAGCATGTGTGCAGAACTTGGAATTTAGCACAGGGATGGTGAGAACCCGTCGTAATAGGCACATCGGGTGTGTAGACCTGGGAATTCAGTGCAGAGATGTTGGATGCCCCTCGTAATGGGCCCAGAGGTTGTGCAGACCCTTGAACTTAGTTTAGGAATGGTGGGTACTCCTCATAATGGGCACATCAGGTGTGTAGACCTGGGAATTCAGTGCAAAGATGATTGGAACCCCTTGTATTGGGCCCAGCCTGTGCAAATCCTTGAACTCAGCACAGGGATGGTGGGAACTCCTCACAGTGGGCACAGAGGGTGTGTAGAGCTATGAACTCAGTGCTTGGATGGTGGAATCCCTCATAATGACTACAGCAGGTCTTCGAACCTCGGAACTCAGGTCAAGGAATGTGGGAACCTCTCATAATGTGCACAGCATGTGTGCAGAACTTGGAATTCAACACCGGGTTGGTGAGAACCCGTCATAATGGGCACATCAGGTGTGAATACCTAGGAATTCAGTGCAGAGATGATGGGAATGCCTCGTAATGGGCCCAGCTGGTGTGCAGAGCCTTAAACTCAGCACAGGTATGGTGGGAACCCCTCACAGTGGGAACAGAAGAGCTGGAAACTCAGTGCAGGGATGATGGAGCCCCTTATAATGGGTGCAGCAGATATGCAGACCCGGGAACTCAGTGCGGGTTATGGGAGAACACCTCATAATGGGAACTGCAAGTGTATACACCTGGGAACTCAGTAGAGGGAACTTACCAAGAGAAATCCTGAGAAATAGAAGAGACCTTCAAGGGTTTAACTCTCCAGCATTAAGAAAACATTGAAATGCCAGTTTTAATTGCAATAGCCTTAAAGCTTGGGCTAGTACACTTACATTTTTACAGTTTCAATTTTTTTGATGTATTACCTTTTCCCTGGAAGAAAATATCAATGTCCCTTAGGTAAAACAAACTGACATTCTTGTTCTGAAAAAAGAATAGTAAAAAAATATTTTGTAAATACAAATTTATTTCAGGATACAAAATTCTGAAATGTCCATCTCACTTTTGATATCTGGGGATGAAATAGCCCCTCATTATAAACAGCTTCTCATGATACCGAACTGTTGTCACGAGGGATACATTTTAGGTTCAACACTACCATGGGTTTGCAGTTAATCCTGCGTATTTGAGGTTCACTAGCCTGGAAAATAAATGCAATTCTTTGTAACCATATTGCACTGCGTGACCTTTGGCCTTAGCGCAACTGACTTAGAATTGCAAATACTAGGGGCTTTGTAATGTGTCGGCCCCCTCTTTATAAATTGGTGGATTCCCAGCAGCAATTTGTCAGTGAGTGTTGGAGTAGCTTAGGGAAAGCTGATGGTTTGTGTATAGAGAGTTAAGCCCCGTACACATGAGTAGAAATTCGGCCGGGAAATTTCGTCCGACGACCGATCTGCCGATTTTCGGCTTGTTAGTATGGTGCTTCCGACAACCGACTCCGACTTTTCGGCCGAAAAAATCCTGGTGTGCATGCTATATAATTTTTGTTGACCGTCAAAACACGTCCGATTTTCTTCTCATTAGTACAGATTTCGATGGGGAAAAATCTTATGAGCAAGACTAGGCATGCTCAGAGATGAAAGAACACATACAAAGCAATCCAACACATGACATCACTTCTGAATAAGAATTCTGTCTTGCGGGAAAATTCGTGTGCAGTCTAGAGCACATTCCAACCAACAGACACCACTCTGGACAAAAGACGGACGACCGGTCGGCGGAAATTCGTTGCGTGTGTACGAGGCTTTAGTTTCTATATTGTCCAACCCTTACTGTGGATTGCAGTGTGGTGGGCTACATATTCTTGCTTACCACCCCCCATTCACAGTTCAGAGACCCAACAGTCCTTTTTAGGACTACCATTTTGTATTTGTCAGATAAAGCAGTAGTCACTGAATAGCTGGTGGTTTTTATTGTTTATCTTAAGTGTATCTAAACCCAAAAAAAGTACATAATGGCAGCTCACCAATCTATAGATGTGGTGGTTGCAATAGTGTTTAGTTAGGCCCTAAAAATTAAATGAATGCAGTCACCACATTGGTAAACCTCAATATTTTCTATTTTTGCTTTTCGGGTTGATATACGCATAACTTTAAATAACTAATGTAGGATATGATCATTCTATTGCATATTCCCACTTTACTCTATTAGGTTCTACATGACAAAGCACGGAAGAGGGGTGTTGCAGTTTGGTGGATTGCACAGCTTTGTCAGGTAGACAGAGGTGATCTGTGGCATCATATCATCAACAAATAATATTATATATACAAAATACAAGTTTCACAGCATACATCTTGGAAGCATGGAAGTCATTGCCGGGCAAGCTGATAGGTAGGGAGAGATGTAGCCTTGTTAAACGAAAAACAAACACTTGTTTGTTTTTAACCCATTAAACAGATACACTTAGATGGCAACGCCTTCTCTTTTATTTTTTATTTTTTTGTGTAGTCCCTGAGCCTGTCTCCATACAGACTCCCCATGTTATCTCATTTAGCCTTGTGACAAACAAATTGCCTGACTTCGGCTGCACAATCTTCTGCCGGATTACATGCAGTCTCTTATTACATCTCTGAGGAACGGCCTGGTCCAAACACCTCTCTTTGAAGGGCACGGCGTACTGACGTCATCCGATCGTGACCAGAGAGTGCGGGCAAGCGAAGCCGTCCGGCCGGCGGCTGCACACAATTGCTCATTCTATCCTGGTTTCTGTGAGTGTTCTTGTTTTTTACTTTGGAATAAATTTTACTGTTTTACGCTATGGGAGCCTCTTTCTCTCTTTTTGAATGGTGAACTCTGGGAACATCTGAGGATCAGTTGCTCAAGTCTATGGTCGAGCCCCCAACCATTCAATAACATACAGGCGTGGTTGATCAAAAGATCTGGTAAGAGGCAACCCCTACTGGTTCTTTTCCGGTACTGAATCTTGGTGTCTTATTGGAATTTGATTTGTACACACTTGGTTTTGCTTTCACATGGTAAGAGGCTCATCTAGCTGGTGATGGTTCTACACCTATCTCTCATCATTGTTTTTTTCACTTTGGCTCAAATATCATTGTCGTCTGGTAAGAGGCAACTTCAGCTGGACTTTATTAATTGTTTTGTCTGCATCAACCCTTATTTATATTTGGTAAGGGGTATTTAACACATATTAATTTCCTCATTTACACACTTGTTTACTGACAATAGTGATCTTTGGTGGTGGTTTAATTTACACACATGTTATCCTCAAGTCACATTGGTGATATTTACCTAGTTGTTGGGTTTTACGCTATTGCGTATTTTACATTTTTTTCATGATCCAATGACAATTGAGTCTATCGCTCACGTGGGCCTGGATCTTCTATCAAGGTGACAAGGTTTATAGAGCATCTGCTTCTCTCTTACCTGAATCTGGTAAGCTTATACCCTTAAGGGAGTCTGGTCCAGGACTACATCTAGGATTTTGTCATCGTCATTTAATATTGGGACTTTTTGGACTTTACATCTCCATTTATCATACTTAGCGCAACTTAATTTACAAACCTCTCTTTGAAGCCAAGGTGGACACTCTCCCAATGCCTGTTAACACACTACTCATGCAGCACCTTTTCTCCAGGAGAAGGAGCCTTGAACCATAAGTAGCCCCTATACCAGTAAAATGCAGACCCATGGTTAGAGGCGTCATCCCTCCCAAGTCTCTAGAAAAGTCCCACAACCCAACCCAAGAGTTACCAATCCTGTAGAAAACGGTAAAACCCAGACATCCCAGAGCCCCTTAACCTGCATTAGTGAACTTGGGGGGTGGGGTGCACAAGAAATAGGTAGCCCCCAATATGCAATTCATGATAAGTTAGCAGAGTATAGCAAAGAACCCCCCCCCCACACACACACACACACACGCACGCGCACACACACACATACACACTGCTTGTCAGCTCTTCCTTCTAGTTACATAGTTAGTGAGGTTGAAAAAAGACACCAGTCCATCCAGTTCAAGGTGCCCATCTAATCGTTTTTTGAAACTATCAATGCTCCCTGCTGATACCACTGTTTGCGGAAGAGAATTCCACATCCTTACTGCTCTCACAGTGAAGAACCCCCTGCGTATTTTAAGGTTAAACCTCCTTTCCTCTAGTTTTAGTGAGTGGCCACGTGTCTTATTGTATTTCCTTTTTCTGAATAGGTTTTTCCATATGCTAGGGTTGCTAGTACAGTATTTGTACATTGATATCATATCCCCCCTCAATCATCTCTTCACCAGAGAGAATAAGTTCAGTGCTTGTAGTCTTTCCTCATAGCTGATGTCCTCCATTCCCCTAATTATTTTTGTTGCCCTTCTCTGGACTTCCTGAGGACCGGTGCCCAGAACTGGACAGCATACTCCAGATGTGGCCGGACCAGAGTCTTGTATAGCGGGAGAATAATCTTTTTATTTCTGGAGTGAATCCCCTTTTTTATACATCTCTGTATTCTGTTGGCTTTGCTTGCAGCGGCTTGGCATTGCATGCCACTGCCAAGCCTGTTGTCTACCAGTACCCCCAGGTCCTTTTCCATCCTAGACTCACCCAGAGGTTCCCCCCCTAGTGAGTAGCTTGCTTTCAGGTTTCTGGCACCCAGGTGCATTACTTTACATTTTTCAACATTAAACCTCATCTGCCATGTAGTTGCCCACTCCATTATTTTGTTCAGGTCCGCTTGTAAGGTTTCCACATCCTGCCCAGAAGATATTGGCATGCTTAGTTCTAGCTGCTGTGAACCCATCCTGTTTATAGTGAGGGGACTGTCACATAACAAAGCCCCCATTATAGGCTCCTCTAAGATAGCTGATCAAAGTTCAAAAGACCTGGCAGTGCATTATACTGACAAAATTTAGTCTTCTAAAGTTTCACATTAGCTTGATGGATCTTCAGACCTCGAAAACAAGGTTGCCCCAAACCCACAGTAGTACCAAACGTGAAGGTTATTCTTAGTCATCATCTCTGTACCTGCTAAATAGCCTGTGATTATTAAAGATACTGTATTAAACCCTGCATGTCCCATCTTCCCTTTTCACCCAACCCCCCAGTCTGTACCCTCCATACCTCTATGAATGTCAGGCTAAGATCTCCTTGTGGAAAGTTTAACGTCAGCTGTGCTATACCGTCATCACAAAACCCAGTAACCTCTGTGAGTGGAGGTGATGGGATGGTGCCCTGAAGAATGCAACAAACACAATGATCAGAATAAGACAGAGCAGGGTAATGACTTAAATTTTGTATTGCATACTGCCTAACATTTGTAGTGTGGGGATTTATTTTAAACCAGCAAAAGTAATTCACAGAGCTGCTAATCTCTCTCGAAACCATGTTAATTGCATCTTCCCTCATCTTCCCCCAAACTTTTACTCTTTTTCAGAACTTTGTTATAATGGTAAAGGAGTTGGAGATAGATGGAGACATTTATACATACAAAATTCCCACAATTCACAGTCTTAAAGGAATAACCATGACCATCTGTCTTACTACAATTCCTCCATTATCATACCTCCCCTTTATGATCTTTAATAGTAAATTAATTAAAAACACATTCATTTATTACTGAAGAGTTTTCTGTTGTATACTTCTTTGTAACTGACCTGGATATTTTCCCCGTTGAGGCAAACCACCATTGTTTGTCTATACATATATATATTAAGTCCAATCCTACCTGTTAAGGTATCATGTTTTTTTGTACTTTAATGTTTGACCACTGCTATATGCTTTATCTTTTCTAAATAAAAGATTTTGTGGATAAAAAATAAAATAAAAAAATAAAACATGTTTTTTAAACTGCATGGGTAAAGATTTAAATATGGTTTACAATCCAGATTTCTATGTGTTATTATGGTATGTTGGTATTATGTTAATTATTATTTGGGGTAATGTTAGAGAAAGTGGTGTATTATTTGCATTTTGGTAGTTTGATTTTCTGTTTTTTTTTTTTTTTTAATCTGTTTTTTTATGCTGTGTTGTATTTTAATTGTGTGGTTTATTAGAGTGTAGTTTTAATTTGTTTTATTTGATGCTATTGGCTATTGGAAATTTTGTTATGTCTTTGTGTCTTGCTCTGTTCATTGTTGTGATCCTGTGTTGTCTTTGTTCTGTGTTGCTGTGTAATTTCACTTTGGGATTAATAAAGTATTCTGAAGGAATTCCCAAGGGAGCGAAGTCCAAAAGAGTAGTCAAAAGCAAGCCAAATTCGATAGCCAGAGCCGGTACACTCCAAGGGGGTAATCCGAAGAGAGGTCAAGAGCGAGCCAAGTTCGATAGCCAGAGCTGGTACAGTCCAAGGGGGTAATCCGATGAAAGGTCATGAGCGAGCCAAGATCCATAGCCAGAGTCAGTACAGTCCAAGGGGGTAATCCGAAGAGAGGTCAACAGCGAGCCGAGATCGATAGCCAGAGCCAGTACAGTCCAAGGGGGTAATCCGAAGAGAGGTCAAGAGCGAGCCGAGATCGATAGCCAGAGCCAGTACAGTCCAAGGGGGTAATCTGAAGAGAGGTCAAGAGTGAGCCGAGATCGATAGCCAGAGCCGGTACAGTTCAAGGGGGTGATCCGAAGAGAGGTCAAGGTAAGCCACGAGTCAGCAACGAGAATTGAATATACACAGCAGACAAACAGGAAGCAAAACCTATACTAAGACGCCAGCAGTAAGTGGAAGAGGATATTTATGGCTCATAGGATCAGGTAATTGACAACAGCTGGCCACTGAGTGGAGTAAGAGTCTCATACCAAAAGGTAGTTGATAATGAGAAGCTTGCCAGAATAGGAATCACCTTATGGCCCAGGCAGCAGGGAGATGACCCAGAACACGCCCGATCACCAGATTGACTACCGGCCCCGGTGTGACAGTAGCCTGCTGGAGGTCATTTTGTAGGGCTCTGGCAGTGCTCATCATGTTCCTCCTTGCACAAAGGAGCAAATACTGGTCCTGGTGATGAGTTAAGGACCTTCTACGGCCCTGTCCAGCTCTCCTAGAGTAACTGCCTGTCTCCTGGAATCTCCTCCATGCTCTTGAGACTGTGCTGGGAGACACAGCAAACCTTCTGGCAATGTCACGTATTGATGTGCCATCCTGGAGGAGTTGGACTGCCTGTGCAACCTCTATAGGGTCTAGGCATCGCCTCATACTACCAGTAGTGACACTGACCCTAGCCAAATGCAAAACTAGTGAAAAACAGTCAGAAAAGGTGAGTAGGGGGAAAAAATGTCATTGGCATTTACCTGTAAAATCATTCCTGTTTTGGTGGTCGTATTATTGTTGCCCATCTAGTCCACCTGTTGTTAATTTCATTAACACCAAAACAGCTGAAACTGATTATCCTCCGCTACTTAAACGACCAGATCAATATCACTTGAAGCTATACTCTGATTAAATAGTGTTCCTTTATTTTTTTTTGAGCAGTGTATAATGAATAAGAGGTCATTCTGGCCATTTATATCTCTTTTTTTAACCTGGGTGGCCACAAGGTTTTATTTGGTCGGTTAACCTGTTTTCAGCAGCAGCATATATAGTGTCATGAAAGTGGGCCTTCTGAGGCACAACATATATGTGCAACAGCATTTGTGCTCGAAGCGCCCTTCATAGATTTCTTTCAGCATGGAGACTGTTGCTGACACCTATGGGTCTCATACTAATAATTGGGAGCCAGAAAGACCAGCTCTTGATCATGTGATCACTGAGATTGGCTATCACAGTAATCAATCTATAAAACTTGCCACTGTACTTTGTTTCTTTTCTAAATAAAGATACAATGTATTGTATCTTTTTCTCCTAGCCAGAGGAAAGAAAAAGCTAATAAAAAGCATAGAAATGTATATTAAAAAATAATAAAGATAAAATAGTTATATCAAGGCTTGACAGGGTCATGGTCAGGGTCAAAGATCACAGTTGGGTAAAAGGTCAAAGGTTAGGATCAGTATATTTTAGGTACGATTAAAAAATTTATTATTTAGCATCAGTGTGTTTAGGTAGGATTAAGAAAACAAAAATACAACAATCCTATTATTATATTCTGATATACTCCATATATCTGATTTAGATTTTTATAGTGAAGACATTCTCCCTATCTGAATGAAAACATGAAGATATTATTCCAAGTTTCCATTCACTACAGAAGTTTGACAACTTTCTTCGTAGAATTCCATTGAGCTAAATGAATTAGTATATGTACCTTATTTTCATTTCGTAACTTATACTATCTGTAACTCATTTTTAATATGTTTTCAATATTGCAATAATGTAATCATTCATCATATTATATTATTTTATGCAATCCTTTTATTGTTTTTTGAAATTTCAACTACAATTATTGAAAAAGAAAAAAAAACACAACAACATGTTCCTTGGTGATTTTTAGTGCCGATTCACACTGAAGCGGCACGACTTCGGGGGCGACCTGTGAAGTCGTGTGCACCGTGACTTCGGCACGACTTGCACGGACTTAATAAAATGAATGTCTATGCAAGTCGCTCCAGGTCGCCCCGAAGTAGTACAGGACCCTTTTTCTAAGTCGGAGTGACTTGTGTCGCTCCTATTAGAACGGTTCCTTTAGCAGTCAACGGACCTCGACGGTGCGTGACTTGTCAGGCTGACCAAGTTGCCTGACAAGTCGTACTAGTGTGAATGGAGACTTAGACTAATGTTTGTAAAAACAACATACATATATATTTATTTAATTTAAATGTCAGGCATCATAGAATTTTTTTTTTGGTGGGGATTCATGATAATGGCAAGACATATACAGCTAAAGCTAACTTTTCCCCACCATTTTGGTTAATTTCTTCTTTCATTAGTGAGTTAAAATAGTTCTTTTTTTCTTATCCTGTTTTAATTTCTTACGTTTTTGTGATATTTTATTGGTTCCTGTGTTCACTTAATGAATTGTAGCATTTATAATGTATTAGCTTAGTCGAGACCTATCTAGTTTCTGAATGAACAAATTAATCCATGTCTAATTACTGAAAGGATTGAATAAATCCAATCACTGAATAAATATTTTTAAGTTTCATATGACCCTTCCCATGGTCAAAGCCATGATAACAGATGGGGAATTTTTGATGTTACAACCAATTTCATTATTTATTAATTGGGAGGAGCCTGTGAAATCAGACCCGGTGTCACCGCGACCCGTGTTTTTGAGCTGGTGATTTGGAATCGCTCTTGTCATTTGAGTTTACTGGATATCGTATATGTGATGTACAAGTTTTTTAATTGTGAGTGCAATAGTTAAAGCTACTTTTTAATAAATTGGATGAATTCAAAGCATAATGCATGATGAAATATCTTATTTGTTTAAATATATCTGTGGAGCCAAATCACTACGGATAGAGGAGGACTCGTGGAGAGACAAAGGATTTACTTGGAGCTTGTTTGCTTACATTGAGAGTTATACATTTGATTCAGGTGAGCACGTATTGCACCTAGAGGTGGATAGAAGGTGGTTAGTGGAATCACTGTAGATTACTGAAGATTTCAATTAAAATTTTTATTTTAAATGTACTGTGGAGAACTTTTGCACGTTGGACTCACGGATTCTTTATCAAGCTCATTTGGGAGAAGAATTTTATTCTTATCATCAAATAATTTTTTTTTTTTAACATTTTGGTGGATATTTTTTATTGCAAGTTTTTTCCTGGACATTCTTTCACATTCATATTGTATTCTTCACTGAATTTTTATGTACTATATAATTTATTATTGCACAGCTAATTTTGATTTCACATTGATTATTAAATATGTTCGTTCAAAGAGAACAGCACACTGCTTCACCATTATAGCTTTTCTACAATTATTCAAGCGATTGAGTACTTGTTTTGGTGGTAGCAGCAGTTTTTAGTCCTTATTCATTTAAATTTTAGTAGGTCACCATAGCAGCACACTAGTGCCCCCTATAACCAATCTCATTATCGCACTGTTACAAGATTCGTGGACAGGGGCCTTTGCTGGCAGCCCTCTCTTTAACATGTAGAAATGTGAAGCCGCACTCAGATAATTGAAATCAAACAGAGTGTCTTTATTCTTCAAAAGTTATCCAGGACAAACAGACAGTGTGAGGAACAGAATATGTCCAAGGTAGACGCGTTTCACGGCTCGAATGGCCGCTTACTCATTACCACGGTGTGGGATAGCGGAAATCGGTCAATATTTAAAGGTAGTAACCAGGAAATTGATTGTTGCGGCTCTTCGCAACTGTGTATCATTAAATAATCAAGCATATTGAGCATCCGATTTCTCTGCGATCCAACACCTGGACATGTCAAAGACACACATGAAACAACTTGACAAAATATGTGTAAGACAATAGTTAAAAACGATACACTCAAATGAGCATACAAATGAATGTAATTGTAAAAACAACAAGATTAGCGTTAGAAAATTAGATACACACATGCCGATTTCATGTGAGAGATTATATATACAATCTGAATATAAATAGAACCACATAGGATCTCAAATATTCATGTGTTCATGTGTCCTTTATTAGTGTATGGTCTCTCACTGGTGCAAGATGTAAACTCTAAAAAACAAGATGTAAAAAGATGTAAAAAACTTTATTATGCATATATGCCCGTAAATATGTGATATGATGTTATCTATGTATAAATATGTCACATATATGTCCTAAAATGAAGGTGAAAGGAATATGTATATGTGAGTATCAAAAAAAGAGAGTGATGGATGAAGAAAAGAAATGGAACATGCATATGAATATGTGAAGTGAAAAGGAAGAAAAAAGGTGATGTTCAAAGAATGTGTCAATAATATGTGTGAAATAGTGATGATGTTATACCAATTAGAATGTATGTGGGTGATCAATGTTTATATATATGTGTAATGATGTAAATGTATATATAAATGAACAAAAGGACGTGAATGAAATGGTAAACACACATATATATATGTATATATATAAAGGACATGTGTAAAACACACACATACACACATACATATGGTGTGTGAAGATGTGGGTGAGGAAAGAAAAAAATATTAATAAATAAATGAATAAATAAATAAAAATGAAAATAAATAAATGAAAATAAAATGTAAAATGAAAATAAAATGGAATAAAATGAAAATGAAAAATAAATAAAATAAAAATAATGATGAAAATAAAGTAAACATGAATAAAATAAAAAGAAGAAAACGTGAAAGTGAAAAGTGAATGAACGTGTACGTGATTAATAAGTGTATGAAAGAGGATATATATATGGATGGCCATATTTCATTAAATGCATCACATAGATACAACTATATATAGATCCGAATGTCTGTAAACCTCATCATAGACTTGATGGAAATACAACAACATACAGACTTCAAATTCAAACATTATTAGGACATATTGATGTACCTCAAAACATATATCGGCATGTGTGTAATCTAAATACGCAATGTGTGCATATTCGTTAGGATAGGGTCCCAAAAGAACAAAGAAAAGGCCTCTAAATATGACCAATGGCAGTTTCTACCTCCAAAGATGTGGGGCAGCGATGGGGGCTAAGTTTTCCCCCTCTCTCACCAACCTATATATGGGTTGGTGGGAGAGACCCCACATCTTTGGAGGTGGGAACCCATTTAGAGATCAGATCGCTCTGTACTATCGCTACATAGACGATCTGATCTTTATCTGTCACAGGGACGTTGACTTGGACAGCTTTTTAGCATATCTAAATTGTAATTCGCATAACCTGAAATTTACAGGCACAAAAAATATGGACAATATAGAATTTTTGGATGTAGCCTTGGGTCATGCCGGCAATAAAGTCACGTCCAATCTATATAGAAAGCCTTTATCAGGCAATAGTTTATTGCATGCACGTTCCAGCCACCCAATACACACAATAAAGGGAATTCCGGTTGGTCAATTTCTTAGAGTGCGAAGAATTTGTAGTGACCTGTCAGAGTTTAAGATACAGGCATCCTCGCTTTATCAACGTTTTTTGGAGCGAGGATATCCCAAATGGATGCTTGATAGGGCCTATTTTATTGCTCTGAATAAGAGCCGTTCTGAGCTCTTATCATCAGCATCCAGTGAAGATCGTTCACAAATTGTTAAATGTGTGGTATCTGGCGGTTCTCAGGACATTGAACCTGATGTTCTCCGCCAAACCAAAACATGTAAAAAATACAATTACAATAACAAAAGAACTATGTCCAAGAATCTTGATAAAAACAACTCTCTAATCACATTGTCCTTGCCTTATAGTTTGGAATTTAGCAAAGTTAAAAATATCATTCATAGACATTTACCTACTTTATATACCGACGATATCTGTGCCGATATTCTTGAAAATGGGGTTAACATAGTGGCGAAGAGGGCGGCCACCTTAGGTAATACTTTATCACCAAGTTTATACACCTCAAAGAAACCCAATATGTCTAAAACATGGCTAAATTTTAGGTGTGGTGCGACTGATTGTATCACCTGTTCCCATATAATCCCTAAAGATAAAATTATTTCTTCTTATGACAGTAAAGTGTATAATATCAGAGATTTTTTTAACTGCAATACCCAATATTTGATTTATTTAATTACATGCAAGGCATGTTCTATTCAATATGTAGGTAGAACTACTCGCAAGCTAAAAGATCGATTTCGGGAGCATCTCAGTGATATACGAACCTTCAAATCAACAAACATAGCAAAACATTTCAATAATAAACATGGTGGTGACATGTCCCTGGTCCAGGTCCAAGTCATCGACCATATTACCAGACCCATCAGAGGTGGAGATGTGTTCCGTTTACTGTGTAAAAGAGAAGTTCAGTGGATTTTCAGGCTCCACACTCGGATGCCTCATGGCTTGAATTGGGAGTGGGATGTCACTCATTTTTATGAGTGACGTCTCTCCTGATTAGCCATCATCCCCTGTGACACCTTTGAGGATATGCCATTTTTGTGGGGGTTCTACACATTATTTTCCATTTATCTTTCGGCCATTATACATATTATATCATGTTTATTCATTCCATTTGCTTGGTATATTATATATCCTTGCGGATTTTGTTTTGATTAATGTTTATATTTTCATATAATGGATTTTCTATACTACGGATGTATTGATATATCTGTATACAATTTTGTCTATTCTTACATCCGTTTATTATAGGAATTTTTACGAATTATGCATATACATTCATTATTGTTGTTCCGACTTGTCAAATAAGGGTACCCGTTGCTCTTTCGTTCTGGATTCCGTCCCATTTGACAACATGTAGTAATCTTTCTTTTGATTTATTTACTTTATTTATTTTTATTATTATCCATCTAATTGACCTCATTCGAGCCAGGGAGCGTTTTTCGGCTGTCTATATGGATTATCTGTAGTTTTAATAACTATATTTACAATATGGGCAAGAAAAACAAGTACCAATTTCCAGGCAAACAATTTTGGTCATATTTAGAGGCCTTTTCTTTGTTCTTTTGGGACCCTATCCTAACGAATATGCACACATTGCGTATTTAGATTACACACATGCCGATATATGTTTTGAGGTGCATCAATATGTCCTAATAATGTTTGAATTTGATGTCTGTATGTTGTTGTATTTCCATCAAGTCTATGATGAGGTTTACAGACATTCGGATCTATATATAGTTGTATCTATGTGATGCATTTAATGAAATATGGCCGTCCATATATATATCCTCTTTCATACATTTATTAATCACGTACACGTTCATTCACTTTTCACTTTCACGTTTTCTTCTTTTTATTTTATTCATGTTTACTTTATTTTCAACATTATTTTTATTTTATTTATTTTTCATTTTCATTTTATTCTATTTTATTTTCATTTTACATTTTATTTTCATTTATTTATTTTCATTTTTATTTATTTATTCATTTATTTATTAATAT
Organism: Pelophylax lessonae; assembly: GCF_965119305.1. Classification (NCBI taxonomy): domain Eukaryota; kingdom Metazoa; phylum Chordata; class Amphibia; order Anura; family Ranidae; genus Pelophylax; species Pelophylax lessonae. The sequence continues at coordinate 6,996 of NW_028120131.1, read as the reverse complement.
TTTTTTCTTTCCTCACCCACATCTTCACACACCATATGTATGTGTGTATGTGTGTGTTTTACACATGTCCTTTATATATATACATATATATATGTGTGTTTACCATTTCATTCACGTCCTTTTGTTCATTTATATATACATTTACATCATTACACATATATATATACATTGATCACCCACATACATTCTAATTGGTATAACATCATCACTATTTCACACATATTATTGACACATTCTTTGAACATCACCTTTTTTCTTCCTTTTCACTTCACATATTCATATGCATGTTCCATTTCTTTTCTTCATCCATCACTCTCTTTTTTTGATACTCACATATACATATTCCTTTCACCTTCATTTTAGGACATATATGTGACATATTTATACATAGATAACATCATATCACATATTTACGGGCATATATGCATAATAAAGTTTTTTACATCTTTTTACATCTTGTTTTTTATAGTTTACATCTTGCACCAGTGAGAGACCATACACTAATAAAGGACACATGAACACATGAATATTTGAGATCCTATGTGGTTCTATTTATATTCAGATTGTATATATAATCTCTCACATGAAATCGGCATGTGTGTATCTAATTTTCTAACGCTAATCTTGTTGTTTTTACAATTACATTCATTTGTATGCTCATTTGAGTGTATCGTTTTTAACTATTGTCTTACACATATTTTGTCAAGTTGTTTCATGTGTGTCTTTGACATGTCCAGGTGTTGGATCGCAGAGAAATCGGATGCTCAATATGCTTGATTATTTAATGATGCACAGTTGCGAAGAGCCGCAACAATCAATTTCCTGGTTACTACCTTTAAATATTGACCGATTTCCGCTATCCCACACCGTGGTAATGAGTAAGCGGCCATTCGAGCCGTGAAACGCGTCTACCTTGGACATATTCTGTTCCTCACACTGTCTGTTTGTCCTGGATAACTTTTGAAGAATAAAGACACTCTGTTTGATTTCAATTATCTGAGTGCGGCTTCACATTTCTACATGTATCTTCCCGGACGGCGGATCTAGCCAGCACCAGATCGGACACACACCTGAGCGGCATTCCCAATCCCTTTCCCCTACACATGGAAGCCCTCTCTTTAACCTCAGAACAGGATAGCCATTGATTTGATGGTTCAGTCCAAACCAATCGTAACTTGCACAACTGGATTTGATTATGTTCATTGGCATTGGATCTCGAGTCTTTACAAAAGGGGTCTTCAAACTATGGCCCTCCAGTTGTTCAGGAACTACAATTCCCATCATGCCTAGTCATGTCTGTGAATGTCAGAGTTTTGCAATGCCTCATGGGACGTGTAGTTCTGCAACAGCTGGAGGGCCGTAGTTTGAGGATCCCTGCTTTATAACATCTAGATTAGACTCAGAACTAACTTACCTTTGTGATCTTGGTGGTGTTCAGCAATACTTTAAAGATTGCCTTTATTTTTAGACAGACTCCTGATACACCAGTCAGGACGTATTCTGTGGGAGAGGGCTTAGGAGAAGGCGGAGTGGTTATATTCTGCATAGAAACCAGTCTTGGTATGACAGCTTGAGTGCCCCCAAGGTACTCTGAAATAAAAAGATTTCACTTTTCACTTTCTTTGTTCACAGTGGATTCAACAAGAACTTCACCGTGGAGCTTCAAACATGGCTGCGCTGTGTATTAGAAATATCTTATTAATTGACAACTTTGTGTAAAAAAAAAACAAAAACTAATTTTCATTTTGCATTTTCAAAAACTTATATAAAAAAATAAGTCTCTAAAAGACTCAACATGCCTATTGGAGTGTTTTCACTGTTCCAGAGCTTCCAAAAGTGTAATAGGCAGTCAGGAAATTAAATGCGTAATTTATTTCCCTAAAGAGTCTGAAGATGCTTCTTGGATTTTGAGCCTCTCTATGTGGCAAGGCTGTAAAAAAGTCTTAAATGTGTGGTCTCCTCATACTCATAAAGAGTAGCAAAATGTGTTTTGGAGTGTAATCCTCAGTATGCCTATGATGTGTGTTAGAAATATTTAATTAATTGACAACTTTGTGTACAAAAACTTGTGGCAAAAAAAAAGTCTTCAAAAAACTAACCATGCCTCTTGGAAGATACCTTGGGGTGTTTGCTTTCCAAAATGTGGTCATTTTGTGGGTGTTTCTATTGTCCTGGTGTTCCAGAGTTTCCAAAAAATGTGATAGGTAGTCAGGAAATTGGATGCATAATTTATGCCCTTAGAAAACCTGAAGGTACTCCTTCAATTTTTGGCCTCTCTATGCCATCTTCGGGAGGTATAGAAGACTGTTGTTTGGAGTTTAATTCTAAGTATGCCTATGCCATGTGTTAAAAATATCTTAATAATCGCCAACTTTGTGTAAAAAATATATTTTAATTTTCTTTGCACATTTTCCAAAAAACATGTGGCAAAAAAATTGCATTTTTTAACCACTTCAGCCCTGGAAGATTTTACCCCCTTCTTGACCAGGCCCTATTTTGAGATTCAGCACTGTGTTACTTTAATGGACAATTGCGCGGTTGTGCAATGCTGTACCCAAATGAAATTTACGTCCTTTTTTTTCCATAATTAGAGCTTTCTTTTGGTGGTATTTGATCACCTGTGCGATTTAAAATTTTTGCGCTATAAACAAAAAAAGAGCGTAAATTTTGAAAAAAAAAAACAATATTTTTCACATTCTGCTATATAACATTCCCAAAAAAAATTAAAAATCAAAATGTTTGTTTTAACATTTTAGGACAATTTGTTTTCTGCTACATATTTTTGGTAAAAAAATTGCAATAAGCATATTTTGATTGGTTTGCGCAAAAGTTATCACGTTTACTAACTACGGGAAAGATTTATGTAATTTTTATTGGGTTTTTTTACTAGTAATGGGGGCGATTTTACGGGACTGCGACATTGCGGGGAGAGATCGGACCCCTAACTGACATTTTTGACACTTTTGGGGGGGCCAGTGACATTACTACAGTAATCAGTGCTAAAAATATGCACTGTTCCTGTAATAATGACACTGGCAGTGAAGGGGTTAACCCTATGGGTGATCAATGGGTTAAATGTATGCCTCATTCTTACTGATGTGTGTGTGTGTGGGGGGGGGTTCTGTGACAGAGACAAAGATCGCAGGTTCAGCTATGCTGAATCCTGTGATCTCCTCCTGTCTGTCACTGAGTAGATCTGCCTTCTTTGTTTACATAAGCAGGCGGGTCTTTTCACAGCAATCGCCACCTCTCTTCCTCCGGCCCGACTTTAGACACAGCGGGAGCGTGCCTCTGGTGGCGAGCGCACGTTTTCCAAAAGCACTTGGAGTCCAGTGACATAGGTCTACATTGCTGGACCCAGGAAGACCGCACTGCCGCATTAGGATTACTGTGAGCAATCGGCAAGTGGTTAAAGATTCACTGTGCCAATCAGAAAATAACTTGGGGTGTTTGTTTTCCAAAATGTGGTCATTGTGTGGGTGTTTCTCCTTTCCTGGCACTTCAGGGACTCAATAAATATGATAGGTAGTCAGAAAATAAGACGAGTAATCTTTCTTGAAATCCCAAAGGTGCTCCTTGGATTTTGGGTCCCTTTATGCATGGGGTTGTGAAAAAAATCTCACACATGTTGTATCCCTATACTCGGGAGGAGTAGAAGAACGTGTTTTGGAGTTTAAATGTAAGTATGCCTGCGCTGTATGATAAATAACGTGTTAAAAGACAACTTCCAGAAAATTGTGACAAAAAATAACAAATTAAAAAAACTCACTATGCATCTAACTACATACTGTATATAAATTGGGCTGTCTACGTTCAAAAAAGTGGTCATTTTGGTATTTGCACTATCCCAGCATTTTAAGGCCTTAATAATTGAGATAGGCAGTCAGAACATCAGGAATTATTCATTTTTAGATTTATATAACATAGTTTGTAGACTTTATAATGTCCATGCAGACTAAATAATATGCACTGATTTGAGTTATTTTTACCAAAAAAATGTATCACAATACATTTTTGCTCAAATTTATTAGGAAATTATATTTATTTGCATAACATTGTAGCCTACAAGTGGTTAAAAAAGGAAAATGTAGCAAACACCTTGATGAGATTCTTCTGCAGAATTTGGTGATCCCATCCACAATAGTGTCAATATTGTCATCCTAGTGTAGCTTACCTCCTTCGAAATTGCCCCAATCCAGTGCAAAGGCTTGAATATTGACATCCATGAGCAAAAGGCTCACATTGGGAGCAATCCTCAATATCACTTCTTCATGGGTAAATGAATGTCCAAGTGGGGTAACCAAGGTTTTTAGAGATGCATATTCACTTGCTTTGGGGTAATCTGTAACCCAAAAAAGATAGATAACTTTCATCTGAGCATGACAGCCAAGTGTAGGAAAACAGATCATGTATTGTTTTTTTATACATATCAGCCCCCCAACCATACATGAATTCAAATTTGTTTTACCTAAAAAATGTGAATTTATTTATTTTTACTAAAGGTGAACTTAACATTAAACTTTGTTGCTAAAATATCCTAGCAGTATTAAATTGTATTTGAAGAGATGAAAGTGAGGTAACCACACTCCAACTTAGAAGTAGAGATATTAAAATCTGTTTATTGAAAAATTGGTTTAAAAATACATATAGACAAAAATCAGAGACAGGGGACAACCATAGTTGACGCGTTTCACGAAATTAGATTCGCTTAGTCATAATAACTATAAAGATACATGTGGAGATGCTGCCTAAATAGTGAATTGCAACCTGAGACCAATTATCATTGATCGATTAACCACAAGGTTGCCAGCCACAAAGGACTGATTGCCTACAGGAGTAAAACAGGCAGATTTCCATGAAAGAGAAGAGAGAAAAAGATCTCCACATGAGGGAAAGGAAAAAATATATAATGAATAAACAAACATGAAAAAATAATAATAATATTAACGAAAAATGAATAAAAATAAAAAATGTAATAAAATGATGAAAAGTAAAGAAGAAAAAAATAAAAATAAAAAAATAAAATGAAAGAAAATAAAATAAAATAAATAAACAAGTGAAATAAATGAATCAAAATAAAAATAAAAATGGAAAATGAAAATAAATAAATAAATAAAGAAAAGAAAAAATAATAAATGTAAAAATAAAAATGAATGTGAAGAAAATGAAAAATATATAAAAAAAAATAAAAATAAAATTAAATTGTATTTGTTGTATTACCTTCTTCCCCTATGAAAATATGAACATCCCCCAGGTAAAACAAACTGTCCATCTTGTTCTACAAAAAAAGAGTAAAAATGATTCCATCAATACAATTGTTATTTGTTTTTCCCACATATTATATGTACTTCTGCTGTTGCAATGCATGCCTATGCCTCCTGATAATAATATAGTGCAGTGCTTCCCCACCTTTATCCACGTTTCATTCTCCTTGGAAGCCTATTTCTTTAAATTGTACCCCCACCCCCCAGGACAGAGGGTGAAGTAGGGGGATTGAGATAATAGTGGTCTGATAAGTAGAACCATTCTCCAAGCTTGTCCTTCAGGAGCAGCAAAGTCCTAGCATTCCCTCTGATCTTAGGACAGCTGGGCGGTAGTGATGGGAGAACGATGGACGAGGAGAAGATCTGTAAGAGCCTCCTGACATTTTTTTCCACTCTCCTGTAACTATGAAGCTATTGTACACTGTAGATTTTGCAGAGATAGCGAGTAATAAAAGTTCCAGAGCGGAGCAAGCCATTCTGATCACTCTGCCAGCATTGCTAAATGTATAAGCTCACCAGGTGTTGATAAATTTGATTTAGGTCACTCACTAATAGGAAGGCCATCTGGGAGAGGAGAGAGGATGTATGAGAAAAACTACTCTCGTTCCTCTGGTCATGTGCACCAGTTAGTATGTACTGCTCTCCTACATGGAGTTTGTACCTAATGGGTGCTCTCTGCAGGGGAATGGCCAGCACAGTCAGCAGAGAGAATGGAGCAGCTGGCTGGGATGGGGGGAAAAGTGGTCAGGCATTAAACAGACAGCAAGAGGAGAAGTGGGGTGCTTCTAAAATTGTCAAGGTGTCTTGCCCTGGATCAACATCATGTATGTCCATGGAGATGGCCACCAATACCATAACTATCAGTCACTAGCTAGATAATCTTTGCTTTCTTATCCTGTTAGTTTCACTTTCATTGAAGGGACAGGGCTTAGAAAGTCATTGTCTTTTTGCATTTCAAAAGACTGGAAAAAAACATCCTCTGTACTGCTCTAAAGTATAAACTTATCTGAAGTAAAACTTTGATAATACAAACAATGTCACACACATTCTAAAATTAAGCCGTAAGCATAAAAGTGAAAATTTATATATCAGTATTGCCCAGTGGCGGCCTGTGCATAGGGGGTGCCAGGGCGCCGCCCCCCTAAAAAAAAGGAAAAAAAAATGACAAAAAGAACAATAAAGTTATGAAAAAAAAAAAAATAGGTTCACCGGCCTATGTGGTGGCTAAAGGGGGGGTGGGGTTTACGACCCAGAAGAGGCGCCGATTGGCTGCCTTCTGGGGGCGTAACCTGGGCGCAGGAAAGAGCGCTTGGCCACCCCCACCTTCGTGATATCCTGGCTGTGATTGGTCCAGTCTCCAGCCTGGACCAATCATCATCCAGGACATCCGATCGCTGACGTCGCAATGGTCACTGCATTGAAATGGGGCATGTACGCTGGTCTCTGCATTGAAAGGGGGCATATACCATCTCCGGTACCATGACCTGTGCCATGCCTATACCATATCTGTGCCATGCCTATACAATATCTGTCCCATGCCTATATCATATCTGTGCCATGCCTATACCATCTCCTGTACCATCACCTGTGCCATGCCTGTACCATCACCTATGCCATGCCTATACCATCACCTGTGCCATGCCTGTACCATGACTTCAAAGTCACGCAATTTTTTACTGCATTTTTTGACGCAAAGCAATACCTATTACATTTTTCTTTTTGCGCCCCCCCA